>NC_064292.1:53144569-53444569 GCF_019186545.1 Solanum stenotomum
AATATTATATGTTAGGTTTTTTATCCTAATTTATATGGCATTGATAGAATTTAAAGTGTCAAATAATTGTTAATTATTGTAATAGATAATATGGAGTATTTAAGTCATTTATAGTATAGTAATTAATATATAATATGTAGTATTTAAGTGGAAGGTGGTGGGGCCCACTTATATAGTTTGATAAATATATTGGATATTAGTTGTGATTTATAGTATAGTAATTAATAATATATAATATGTAGTATTTAAGTGGAAGGTGGTGGGGCCCACTTATATATTTTATAAATATATTGGACATTAGTAGTGATCTTATTGGACCATTGGGAGTCATTCCTAGACTCTTCTATAATATAGTAATTCAATCACGACTCATTTGATTTCGATACGTTGTACATGTGATTCTTAAATTAAAAAAATAAAGAGTATGTGCCGTGGCAACAAGAATAGCTTTCTTATAAGATTTATCATCATCACGAGAAGTTTACTATTTCTTATTAAAAATTCAAACGTCTTTCTTCTCATCACACATGAATTACTACCTTTTTTTAGTTTGAAATTTTCAAAAAGAAAATGTCAAAAATGTTTATTTCAAGAGTCAAAATTCAAAATTATTCTAAGGACCTATATATATGTCCTATCCTAAATTATGTTATTGCATAAACAACTCTACAAAATTAGAGTCTTATAAGTTATATCTCTCTCCAAACTTAACGTGTTAATTTTCCATCATATATATACACGAAGGAGTCAATTCGTTCAGAACTTTGTTGTTTTTGTTTACAAAGTCTCCATTCTTGTATTCTATTTGATTATTTGCAAAAATAACCAAAAAAGAATGTCGATTTCGCTTGAAGCATTGGCTATGATGGGAGGTGATTATGTTAAAGATGGAATTAGCTTTGAAGAATATGAAAAATATGAAGAACAAGTGCCTCCTTATTTGTTAGTTGATGATCAAGATGATGAATATGAAAAATTCTTCTCAAAGAAGAAAAATATTTATCAAGAAAATCTTCCCACAAAAAAATCATATGAACATTCTTTTTGTTCTCATCAAGAGTTTCTTGGTAGACGTGAAAATAATGATGAACTGTTAGCACCAGTCCTACATTTTGTCTCTATGGACCGAGGAGAAAAGAGGCTCGAAAAAGGGAAGCAAAAGAAGCCTTTAATTGAAAAGCATATTAATTTTTGGGAAGTCTTGAAAAAGAAGGATCTATCAAGTTTTCTTGAGACTAGTAGAAATAATATAATCATTGTATAGTGTCGTCGTAACTATTGTTTTTATTAGGATTCATATAGTCAATTTCAACTTGTTTGAGACTGAAGAATATTATGGTTGTTGCAGTAGTTCTAGAATCCCAAACTCGAACCCATAGTATTCAAACTCAATCTCCTCCACACAACTAGTGGAGAAGGCACGGGGCACAAAGGTGCTCATTTCGTCGATAAATTAGTATTGTATATAGAATCAAAATTGTTTAATGTATATATGTAGTAGATGTTGAATTTCTTTAACTTTCTGATCATGTACTTAATTTTTTATATTTTGAATCGTCTTAATAAAAAATTTGACTATGTTATTGCATGCAACAAAATTATTTATATATATTTAACCAATTGGCAAACCTCGTATATGGAAGATAAATGAAACACAAATTATGTCATGTGCAAAGTATGTTCACATCATAAGTGATGTCTTAAAAGCCATATGTAAAATATATTTTATATTGTCTGTATATATCGAAAAAATCTATGTTATTTTGATCTCCATCTATCTTGAGCGACATCTTTAATCCATTGTATTAGAATCAATTATTGGCAACAATATTCAACACAATATATACCAACCCGCGTATGCACCATGGTTTTTTAATGATAAAACAATGATATCACAACATCAATGATGACCCTTTATGGGAGTGGATTGATAGTGTAAAGATTCTTTTACAATATTTGTAACGATCCGAACCGTCGTTAATTAGGAAAAGCAAGGATTCGGGAAATTCTGGGCCACTGTCCCGCTAGGGCGGGCCAGATGCCGTTGGGTCGGCGGCGCCAGAGTAGGTTAGGCAAGACAGAACGTAATTTACGCGAATCCTTATTCTCCCTTCTTCCTAAAATACCTAAATAAGTCGTAAATACCCTAGAAACCTCAGAAAAGCTGATCTAAGCTTGGGAAGGAAGAAGAAGAAGATTTCTAGCGTGGGGATCATGAAATCTTGTGAATTCTTGGCCAAACTCACCGTCGCGAATCCGAAAAACTCGAACCGAAGTCAAAAACTCTATACAACTGCTTGGCACCCAGGTAGGCTAGGTTTTATGAATTGAGTAGTTATAAATCTGTGTTTACCACGTAATGTATGTAATTCAATAGTAGGGTTATGTGTCGACCTTTGTGCACCAAGTGAATTCCATGGGTAATTTCTAGAATTCAACGTAATTGGGATTATGCCTTGAGAAGGGAAATTGATGACTCGTTAGGGCTTCTAGAATTGCTATCTTGGATAGAATTGTTTCAAGAATAAGAATGTGAAATCATAAATGGATCTAGAATTATGAATGTGTGCACATCCGGTAAAGTTGAAGTGATGAACTTGAGGAATTATGATGAATTGTGATTAAACCCTAATAAGAAATCCTAATGATGAACTAGGGTTGAGCTTAGTCGATATATATATATTTATATGACAGAGATTGAAGAATAATTTGTAGGTGATGGTCGTGATTTCATAATTGTGTGATATATGTTTGTTCTTGCTTCATTATGATGCATGTATGTATATGACTGTTGCATTGTTGATCACACTAATTGTATGAGTATGAACGAATAACTATATGTCATGAGTCACTTCTTGATTGTATGATTATTGAGAATATACTTGTAATTGTGATTGTGGTGTGTTGAATGGATCGGTTGCCACGTTCTGGGATAATTAATTGGGATCGGTGGCCACGTTCCGGCATAACTAACTGGGATCGGTTGCCACGTTCCAGCATAAATATGGGATCGATTGCCACATTTCGGTATAACTAATTGGGATCGGTTGCCACGTTCCGACATAATTAACTAGGATCGATTGCCATGTTCCGGCATAAACATTGGATCGGAAACCACGTTCCAGTATGCTAACAGTTTGGGTATGGGTCCTGTAAGAAGGCCAATGATGTGCTATTAAATGTGAGTTGTTCGGTGTTTGTATGCATGTTGATAATATGGTATATGATTGATATACGTTTGTGAGTATAGTGTGGTATTGGTTGTATAGGTTGTACTTAGTGGACTCGTGTTATAACGACTTATAGTTGGTGGTTCGTGGGATGTAATGGCGAGAGTAGAGATAGTAAATGCGATGGGATATGTTAGGTGAATTTCACCTTAGGGGAAAGAATATTGGGTTAGTGCGAAGAAAGTAGAATTAATGTATGATGTGACTGTGGTGGGGTAATGTGACGAGGAAGCAAGAGTATGACGTGAGTGGTTAGTTGAGTTGGCGGTGGTTGTACTTGGGGATTGACTATGTGTTTAGAATGGTTAAGCCATAATCAAGAATCTGGTAAATGGGTTGATTAAAAAGGGGTTAGTAGTTAGAATGCTAGTGTGGTTTGGAGGTATTTTAATGAAAGAGTGATGGTGGAGAAGCGAGTGATTATTTCATAATCTTACTATGGGTTTCTTATATTATGTGGTGGGCGTCGGGTTGACCGATGATGCCTACCAGTACATGTGTTTTGTACTGATACTACTTTTGCTATGTCTTTTTGACATAGTCTGAATGCAGGATTGGTGACGTTTCACTAGGTGAAGACGAAGAAAATCTACAGTAGCTTCTATTCTTCCTTCCATATTGTGGGAGTTGTGTCATTTATTTTATGGTTCATTGTACTCTTAGTAGCTCTTGTACCTGTTTAGACTAGATTATTGGGGTGTTAATTACTTTACAAGTCTTAACCAGTATTTAATTAAAGAGGTTTTTCGTTTATAAAAATGTATGTTTTCCATTTAATTCCATCTTTCGTAAGATTTTCCGCATGTTTAAAACTTTTGGGGTATGAAGGTTCTCCTACTTAGGTGTTAGAGTGGGTGCCCGCACGACTCGATGGGTTGGGTCGTGAGACTAATAGAGTATAAAAGTTAAATTTTTTACATAAATCAATTAGCAGATTGACAACAAATTTGGGCCAAATTACATGCACTCTTTTCAAAAATCAAAATCAAATTATTATACATTTGTAGAAAGGCCCAATTCCAATTTTTCTCTTTCCCTCTACTTCCTATTGGCCTATAAGGCCCATTGGGCTAAACATATTCATCCAAAGGCCCATTTGGATTGATGTGTTAATCAAACTCCCAACAACTTTTTGTACAAATTGTTGTTATTTTTAGTTGGTCTTTAATTGTTGTCCCTATTGCTCGTTTAAATAAAAAATTTGGACACAAACGGAGCTAAGTGGAGATTCAAGAGTTCAGACGAATTCAGTAGATTTTTTCGTAGATTATGTATTTGTATTAGAAAATTAAATAAATATATTTGTATATTAACTTGTGAACCCCTTAATAAAATTGATTGACGATTCGATGGTAAGGAAGGGCCATGAAAACACTTTCTCACGTTAGAGTTGTAGGTTTGAACCCATACCTCGCTCAACATAAGTTATGTAAAAATATAGTTATGCAACATTAGTTCGTTCAACATAAGTTTAGGAAACTTTTGCCTCGTTTAGCTTAAGTTTGCAGACACTAAGTTGTCTTTTACGATATAACTCGTGGATTTTAAAATTGAAATATTTCCTCGCTCAACATAAATTCATCGGTTCCAAAAAATAATACATTTCTATATTTAAAATAATTCAATCTTTATTTTACTTAGGGGTGTACATGACCGGATTGGTTCGGATTTTTCAAATATCAAACCAAACCATTTGTATAAAAAAATTAAATTTATAAACCAAACCAAACTAATAAAATTCGGATTTTTTCGGGGTTTTCACCCTCGGGTTGGTTCGGGTTTTTCAAATATCAAACCAAACCATTGTGTCAAATTTTTAAATTTTAAAATCAAACCAAACTAATAAACCTCGAATTTTTTTAGATTTTTGGATTTTTTCGGTAAAGTTTGCATACAAGCATATAATTAACTTGTGCTCCAAATATTTCTTTAGTCCAACCAAAATACAATTATCTAAGGTGTTTCTTAAAAAATAACACAAAATATGAGATGAGTACTGATGACACAAAAATATTCAATAAAAAATAATAATGAAATCATCATATAAAATAAATATTGCATAGTCATAATGAAAATGATCATAATTTAAAAGTACTAAATCATGCTAAAATAAGTTTAATAAATATTAGTTACATTACTAAATATTTAAGGAAAATTAAAATTAGATTATGTATTTTAATTGTCTAAACCAATGTAAAACTAAAGAACAAATATTCAATATTATTGTCATTCTTAGTGTTGAATTGATTTTCTTTTTGCATTAGTATTAATTTGATTTTGATTTAAGTTTTATTATAATTATCAACATCTATGAACTATAATTTTTATTGGACCATTCCGAATTCTAAGTTTTAAACTTGAAATAATATATTAAAAGATAAAAACTATGAAATAGTATAAGAAATATTTTAAAATTATATCAAAGTAAATATTTTTATGTAAAATAAAATTTTAAAATTACATATATAATGTCAGGTTGGTTTGGTCTCGAGTTGGTTTTTTTTAGTTAAAACCAAACCAACCCAAATATAGTCGGGTTTCTTTTTTCCATTACCAAACCAAGTCAAACCAAACCACTAGTCAGGATTTTTTTTCGGTTTAACTCTATTTACGATTTGGTTTGGTTTTCAGTTCGATTTTGCACACCCCTAAATTTTTACTTACGGTGGTATGGCATATTTAAAACAACAAACTTTTAAAAATATTTCTTTCTTTCGTAAACTTCATCTCCAATCAAACACCGCCACATAAACCGAAACATTTCAAAGGGAAGTCACTTTTGCACTTTTTGGAACTTATCGAAACAAAAATCACAATCCAACAATTACAAAAAGTATATTGTTCATCTCCCTTTTACTATAATCTCTTCTTCACCACATATATATTCCCTATATCAACTGGTAATATAAACTCTTCATACATTCAATGGACATAACTGTATCATAAGAACAAATATCTTCTCTAAGACGTAGAAAAAGTGTCCACAAAACCATTAAATTCCCAGTGGAAAAGTGAAAAAGGCAACTCGAATCACGGATATATCAACGAATTCATATGTTCTATGTGTATGACAAAGTGTCTAGGCTGCTATAACTTCCTTCACATGTCAGAATTTTATATCAAAAATGGAAAGAACAACAATGCACGAGATATGTCAAGGGCAGAATGAGTATAAATATGCTTCATCGATGTCAAACAACTTACCTTATTTCGAAGACTTTAGAACCTTGACGAGAGAAAAAAAGAGAGTTTGAAGCTATGTCAGTTGATGCTCTTGCTATGTCTGGTGCAGATTACATGAAGTGCACCGTTCATTTTGAAGATACTAATACAAATCAGAGGAGCTCGGAAAGGATACCACAGTACCTTCTTGCTGATGAAAGTGAGGGAGGGAATCATGATCACGGGCAATGGTTAGGACAGGCAAGGAGATGGGCAAATATCAACGTTCAAGCTGAAGCCACAGCATCTGCAAATGTAAAGCCAGATTCAAGTCTTGTACAAGAAAGATGTACATGTCATTAAAAGTAATAGTACCTTCACACTATGTTGCTCGGACTCTCCACAAATGTTGTTGCACCTGTGTCGGATCCTCCAAAAATGAACTAACTTTGGAGGATCCGACACACACCTGCTAGCATTTTTGAAAAGTCCGAGTAACATAAGCCTTCACAAATAGGATTAGCTTTCCTTGTGATGTAATCACACTACCAAAGGATGTGAATTGTTCCAGGAAAGCATAATCGTTTAACAATGAATATACGAAAGCAATACATAAATACTGCGTATTATATAAATCGTCACTTACCATAGCAAAAATGAAGCCTTTTCCCTGCAGATATCAACAAAGACGAAAAAACAAATAATTAACTGTTCAATTCTATGTGTATGATGCATTCATAGTGTTAATGTGTCATAGAATACGAAGAATACTAGAGACCTCCAGAATCCAGATAGAGCAAAACTCAAATCACTATAACAAAGATTGATGTTACAGTTGAAACAAAAAGAAAGTCGATATATATTATGTCGCTGCACAGGCCAATCATACAGGAAAAAATCGATTAACTAAGAGAAGCATACAAAAAACAATACAATCAAGATATGACACAAGTAATATGAAAACGTGGAATGATTGCCACTTAGCGACAAGTTATATGTATCAAGGAGAGACTATTACAGGAAATTATGTACTTGTTTGGAGATACAGATTTTATCATCTTCCACCAGACAGTTCAACTGCATCTTGATTATAGATTGAATCTTCGCCCCAATCAAATCGTCGTTGTAGTCTCTCGTATTCTTGCCTACGTGTAACTTCGACATGCTGCCATTCTTCCCACCGCTCAGCAAGTCCTTCTCCTTCAAGCATTCGTACTACCTCTGACATTGCTGGACGGTCCTCTGGTGATCCTTGAGTACACAGCAATGCAACTTGAATCATCATCTCTACTTCATCCATGTTATAGTTCTTATGTAGGTTGCGGTCTACAATAGCATCCAGCCTTTTCTCCCTTTGAAGTTTTTTGACCTTCAAGATGACACATGCAGCCATTCAGTAACCAACAACATGCCCAGTGTACTCCCACAAAGTGGAATCTGGGAGGGTAGAGTCTACGTAAACCTTACCCCTACCTCAGAGTTGAGAGGTTGTCTCCGATAGACCCTCGGCTCAAGGAAAAACAAACAAAAGCAGTCCAAAAGAAGTAATGGATGTGAAAGGATAACAAAGCATGCTGAACAATAACTACATCAAAATAATACGACAATCGAAATACAAGAAACAACAGATACTAACAAAAAACATAGGACAAGAAACTAAAGGAGCACTACTCTACAACTACTAGTATGGACGGATAGCGAGAAAATGCACTATCTACTACCCTTCTACCCTAATTAAGAAATTTTGCGTCCTCTCAATGTTATTTAACCTTTTTTCACTAATTTACTTTACTCCTAAAAAGGGTATACGACAAAAGAGGCTCGAGTATTAAGACCTATGTTTGACATGCAAAAGAATTTGTGTAAGAGTGCTATATGGAAAGCAACATAAAAAACTTACAACATATACCAAGAAAGCAACATAAAAAAGAAGAACTACGTATATAATTCATGAGAATGTCTTGTGATGGACAATGCGCCATCCACCAATATGCAGCTTAGAGAAGAGTGAAAATATAAGATAAATAAAATAAACTTAGAAGAAACTGAATAATTTTAGAGGACATGTTAAAAGTAATATGCAGACCAATAGAATCACAAGTTAATATCAGTCGTTGAGTTATGTACACTCACATGGTCAAGTAACAAGACATCATCTTCTTCTTCTAGGCGTGAGAAGTCTATAGCGCGTTGACCAGTAACAATCTCCAAAAGCATGATTCCATATCCAAAAACATCAGTTTTTTCTGATGATTTCCCAGTGGACAAGTATTCAGGAGCTATATGGCCCATAGTACCCCGAACTTGCGTTGTCACGTTGGTTTTCCTAACATCAACTAACTTTGCCAAGCCAAAATCACCAACTACAGCCTCGAAATCTTCATCCAGTAAAACATTGGCTGCTTTAACATCACGGTGAATAATTTTTGGATTACAGTGTTCGTGCAGGTATTCAAGTCCACGTGCAGTGCCCAGTGCCACACGCTTTCTGGTTGGCCAAATTAAAACAGACTCCCCAGGTTTAAGTTCTGCATTTAACAAAATACTACAAATAAGAAGCCACCAAAATCTCATCATCTCTGGGAGATAAATGCTGAATTTTAAAGTTTGACTGACTACTGCATGTATCATCTTCAATTCATGCAAGGTTTTCAAAAAAATCACCTCGGGGGGAATGATGAATGCGCAAGAATGAATTCATGAACTCATTTAAGCTCTCATTATGGATATCGGTCAATTCATACGTGATGTAAGTTCCCTCATGACGAGGTACAATCCAACTATGGCTCTTGAAGACTGAAGAGAACCAAATGTTCAAGAACTCACACACTTCTAAGAAAATTAGGAATACGAGTACCTACGCAAATACCCTCCTTTATTATCTGTTCAACTTGTCTAACTCTACTAAAGATCACTGGGAAAAAGTAGGTGATTAGACCTTTGATAGGAGTCTAATAGCCTAAAATCAAAATAAGCTGATTTTAGAAGCTTGGCCAAATAGGCTATTAGACAGTTAGACTATTCACATAAGCATTTGACCATCATAAAATTCCAGACTTCTATAGAAATTCAGCTGAGTTTGGAGCAAAAGAAATAAGTGATCCCAGGAAAATTTGATATTGAGATAAACAAGGAAAGCCTTGGGAAAACTGCAAACCAAGATCTAAGCACTATTGTGGAAAAATAAGTACCTCGTAGACGATAGGCAACACTTAGGTTCTGCATATATGGGTACACTAGCAAGCGTTCAGTCGGTGTGGTGCAAAATCCTATAAGCCGCAAAAGATTTCTATGAACAGCAACACTAATCATCTCAACTTCACGCTGAAATGCAGCATCTCCCCCAGGACTCTCATAGTCAGTTAAGCGTTTTACAGCAACTTTAGTGCTGTCACTGAGCACTCCTTTATAAACCTTGCCAAAACCTCCCTGTCCAAGAACATTCTTTTCACTAAAGTTATCAGTAGCGAGTTGCAATTCCCTCCATGCGAATCTCCTCAATTGACCAAATGGAATTCGTCTGTCAACCTCACCTGGGCACACCGAACAGACACAAGAAAAATGTCACAACATACTCAATGAACCTATACCATCTTACAGTGCAAGTGAACTAAGGTAATGCTGATAAAAGAACAAGTCTCCAATGTAAGATGGAACTAAGAAATGTAGCAATAGGTAACTACTTCAGCCTTCTTTTTTTTCAGGAGAGCTAACACATATTCCCACCGTTTTAATTTGTTTGTTTTGTTTTGACTTGACATGGAGTTTAAAAAAATAAAGAAGGAATCTTGTGGTCCTAAACATGTCACGTGAAAAGTTGAAATTGAAGAGTTGCCAAAAAGGGAAGGAGCATTCTTTTTTAAACGAGCTTAAAAAGAAAGTAAGACAAACAAATTGAAATGGAGGGAGTTTTTTTTTTTTTGATGAGCTAACAACATATATTGAAGTTAATACTGTGTAAAACACTGATAAGGACCTGGAACATCAACATAGATTTCACGTTTGTAGCCTTTGTTCCTCCCCCGCCAGAAAAATAACATTAATCCCCCAAGAAGGATAATTCCAAGAAATCCACCAACGATACCAATTACGAGACCAGTCTTTGATTTACTGGGAGAACCTGCCAGGATATCAACTTTAGAATTTAGAATACTGCCAAACATCTCCAGCAACATCTAACTTCTAAAGTAAATACTTGTAGTTTAAAAATGTGGTATTTGCTCTTTTAATTAATTACCTTCACTGTCAGATACACAACGACGACTGAAGTTTAAGCCACAATTCAAATGGTTCTCTGAAAAACTAGTAGGCAAACTGAGTTAAACTAATATCAACAGTTCTGACTCATGCAAGAGGCAGGGGCTATTATAAAAAGGGTATAATACATACACACTCTCAAACTTGACTTCAGCTGGAAAGTAAACACTCCAACTTTGAGTATGCACATCTAGATACCTCAACTCGTCTTCAGTGTGTCAGTTGAATACTCCAACTTAGAAAAAGATCATCAAGACACCACCAAAATTTATATGCCACATCAGCGTCAGGTATTCACTAGACACAGTGGGGACGAGTTAGAGTGTTTAGTTGTCAATTGGGACCAAGTTGAGGTGTCTAGATGTGCTCTCTCATAGTTGGAGTGCTTACTTGCCAGATGAGGCTAAGTTTGAGTGTCTATTTATGTATTATAACTTTTTAAAATGTTCAAATTATTAAGCAGCTTCAATCTATCATCAAATTAAAGAATGCAAGAATTGAGATCTGCATACTTGTATTTCGGGACTTGGAACAAACTGTCAGGAACTTTTCCAGTAAGATCATTTAATGCAAGCTGACTGGCAAAGAGATATCACCGGATCAGGTCAGTATCACTTGGCACACGTTGTAAGAACATCAAAGATCAGGCTAAATGAATCACTTACAGGTTAATCAAGTTGGGAAGGCCTGAAAGTGACTCAGGGATAGTCCCAGACAGATTGTTTTGACTCAAAAACCTGTTCAAAGAAACATCATTATAGACTCCCAAGTCAAACACCAAATGTAAAACTCAGTTCTAAAAAAAACAACAATCAATGAAATAATATTACTTACAGAAATTGAAGCTTTTTTAGATTGCCTAGGGAAGCTGGTATTTCTCCAGACAAACTGTTTTTTTCCAGATCCAACATGGTCAAGCTGGTTAAATTTCCTAATGCTTCAGGAATTTTACCAGTTATTCCATTTCCTTGCAAAGAACTGCCAGGATGTTGACCGCCCAGTCAGTTCAATACATAACACAACTAAGGACAAGAAAATTGATGAGTTCACAAATCTCGCTAAAGTAGAACTTCCTATTGACAAGGATGAAAACTTATTTTTAGGAGATCTTCTTAGCAAATGTTACCAGTTATGACCTTAGAATGTTTATCTATCAGAGGCACTACGAGAATAATGCGATAACGGACAAGAAATGAAGATGAAATATCCAACACTCTGGCAAAAGCATGACCAAACACTCAAGAATGTCGTTTCCTAATTATTAACTTGAAAGAATACTAATCTTTAGTTGGAAAATTGAGAACCAAAATTATGAGTAGATTTCTACACATGCTTGTGTGGGTAGGAAAGTAGTACAATCGGAAAAGGCTAAGATCCCAAACCATGCACGGGCAAAGATACAAGCAATCACCAGTCCCCCAAACAAGAGCAGTTAGTAATGTGCCAATATCATGAGTAGATTAATATCAGCTTGATGAAGGAAATCGATAAATATAGACTTCTAGAGTAGCACATGTTAGCATGATGGACAGCTAAATAATTGTATATATTAATGTAATTATATAGTGATATAAATTAGTATTATCATATAGATTTGTTATAGAATCAGAAGAATAAATATTGTGATAGAATAGTTGATTTTGAGGGCCAGCAAAGCAGATTTAGAGCGATTGAATAGCAGATTTGTAGAGATAGAATAGCTGATCTTTAGGGATAGGAATGACGGATCTTTAGGGATGTGTAATCTTTATGCTCTCTATATAATGGAAAGACTCTCTCACTTTGAGAGGCATTCAGCAGAAAATTGACAGCACATAACCTAACAAACCATATTTTTATTTCACCATCACATTTTCCACAATGGTTTCAAATTGAAAGTTCAATGTTATTTCCTCCCCTAAGAACAAGAAACTCAAAATTATCATCCAAATCAAAGGTCAGAGATTACAAAATAACGAATGACACACTACTTTACGAACAGAATAGAAACAACCTAAAGTCAGCACAAGTAAAATCTACCCTCCCCAGATCCCACTTGTTGGATTACACTGGTATGTTGTTGTTTGTTTCAGTTGATCACATTTACCTAGTTTTTGTAAATGGGGTGATTTATCTACAGACGCTATGATTAAAGTGCACACTTGATCTCTATAAGTACATCATAGATACACATTAGCATTCAATCGAAAATAATTCCACAAATTCTCAATACGTACAGAGTATTAAGATGCACTAGAACACCTAATCTTGGACTTAAAGTGCCAGTGAACCCCATATTTGACAGCGACCTGCAAATAAAGCACAGACAACATTAAATATAGGATTTCAGAAATGGTAGTTGACCAACTAAAGCTCAAGTATTTGGGACCATAATTTTATCATGTAAATGGTGATCAATATGGCTCGCAAAGTAACTTCAACTTACACCATCAAGACATTGCTGTTATCGTCACAAGTTATCTTTGACCAAGTGCATGGATTAACTTGATTCTGATTCCAATCAGAAAGTTGATCATTTGAAGCATTTAGTGACTTCTTCAATTCAAACAGTGCATCTCCTAATCAAGAGATTACAAAATAACGAATGTCACACTACTTTACGAGCAGAATAGAGACAACATTAAGTCAGCACAAGAAAAATTATCTAACCCCTCTAAATTTTTATTTATACCTTTGAATAGATAAAAGAGTAAAGACAGCAAAGGGTATCTCTTTGTTAGTTTGCTAAAGTAGAAAATGGGAGAAATGTGTACCCTGCTGATCAGGTGAGACAGATGAGTAGAGACATGCTATTATCAGAATTGCAAGGAACAGTTCCATATTGCAGTTGTTGTTCAATTCTATAGATCAAGTAAACTTGTTCCCCTTCATCACTGTAACATAAAGCACGATCTTCCTTGGTAATGACAAATGGCAGATCTGCATAATATATTAGAAAGATTACTCCGAGCAAAATTAGTATAACCTCAAGGGGAACAGCTAAGCCTAATTAAATATGTAAAAGAGATATTTGATGCAAGAACAACAACAACATACCCAGTGTAATACCACAAATGGGGAGAGGGTAGAGTCAAGAGTGTATGCAGAACTTAGCCCTAACTCATAGAGGTAGAGAGGCAGTCTCCAAAAGACCCTCGGCTCAAGGAAAAGTATATCAAAGCAGATCGAAAAAGAAATAACTGAAGTGAAGGGATCATAGCAAAATACATTCTAAAAAAAGGACCAGTACGTAACTACACCAAAAAAGTGTGATAATTGAAGTACAAAGAACAAGAAGAAAACGGTAGCAGTCGATGATATAGATCAATCACATGAAAAGCATAATACGGAATTACATAATGCCCTCAATGAATAATGTAAAGCATGTAACCACGTACTTAGAACTGCAAACCCATATAAGCAAACTGTAGCAGTATTGCAGAATCGTAAAAGTTATTAGGAATTGAAAGAACAACTAAACACTCATCTTCTCCATCCAAACAATATTTCAGCTACTACCAATTATGTCAACCATCCAAAGGAAGAATTGATCCACAACTTTCAAACAATCGACAAACCTATCCTTTTCTTTAACAAAGACCAGATATTTTCGCCAGCAATTCTTTGAATATCTATTGGTTGTCTATCAGATAACCACAAGAAATTCATGATATGAAGATATAACAAACCTGCTAAATAATTCCCCCATTTTCTCAAAATACATCAAGTGAGTAATGAACTATAACAAAAAACTTTCAATCACTTATTAAGGGGAAAGACACAAGTTCTTCAAAAGAAACTCCAACAAATGAAACAACAAAGGTTGTTGTAGATAAAACACTGACTATGTAAATATTCAAATCTCCTTCTCAGCCATTGTAATTCCTAAAACTTAACCAGACTCACAAAAATCCAAGTTCATTCTTTTTTTTACTGTCCCTTATGGTTTAATTTCTCACATGATCACTCAACTAACCGCTATTGTCTCATAAAGTCTTTCCTCTGGACTCCAATTTCCTTCGACAAAGAAAGTAACTTTCTAACATAATAACTATTAGTCGAGAGACCATAAGCGAAATCAACTATGCCCCTTGCCTATGGTTAACAATTTAAATTTGACCTCCTTCTATTTCACCACATGTATCACAAAAACAAACAATTAGCAACTCCCCTCTCCACCCAAAAAGAAAAGAACCCCACATCCTCAAATTCACAAAATCCATCAAGAACAAATTTTTCCAAGAAAAAAGTTCACTTTTTTGCTTCCATATGTCAAGTCAAATCAGAAAAGACAAACCCACCATATCTAAAGACAAAACACCATTCTCAATATACCAAACAAATAACAGTGACAGAATCTGGAAACAAGAACAGAACAAAACAAGAACAAGAGCAGAGTAAGTCAAGTACCTTTAAGCAAGCACCAATCTTTGTAGGCTGTGAAAGAAAGAGCAGAGTTTGAACCAAAGATTGAAACTTTACTTTGAATTAAGCAAAAAAATAAGCTTTACAAAGCAAATCTTGGAGAAAAAACACAAAGAAAAGCTGTCCTTTGTTGTGCTGTAAAAAAAAAGTAGTAGTCAATGGAGAAGAAGTTCAAGAAAGGTTCTCTCTTTTGGATACTGCAATTATTAGTACGTTTAAGTCTTCTCTTCCTGTCACTCACAGCAGTATTTCTTAGTCACCTCCACCCCAACCCATTGTCGCTAACTGGAATTGGACCCCACTGATTCTTTTTCCTTTCATTTTTGCTGGTAAATGTGAAGATTGAAGAAGGGCCTACGGGGTATTAGTAAATGGAAAGATATTTGGTGTTCCCTAGTGAAACATAATGGTATTAATCGAGTCTGAGTACGGAGAAAATTTTATTGGGAGTATTCAATTTTAATGTGTATTCTAAATATCGAGTAGGAAATCAAATAAAAAATAATAATAATGAGGTTAATTATGGACTGTCGTGGAATGATTGAGATATTTTAAAAATGTGAATTTAAGGCTTCAAGCTCAAGGTATGAAATTTGTCTTCTTTTTGTTTTAATTTATATGGTATATTTTCTTTTTTAAACTGTACAAAAAAAAAAGGTGTCATATTTCTACAAATGAAAATAATTTAACTTTAAAATTTCATTTTTTTTACTCTTAATTTTGATTTTATTTTTGAAAGATATTTTCTTACTCTAGGAACATCCAAGTTAACCAGAATCATTGTAGATTTTGTAGTTATTTCGCGATAGATCAATAATATTCAAAAAAAGAAAAATATCATAACAAAGTCGAAAAATCTTTAATAAATTATTTTTAAATTCGAGAAATAAAAAAAAAATCTTTAGTAGATTGTTTTTAGGTTCAAGGGATGAATTAGAAATCTTCCATTACATAGATGGTCAAGATAAAAATAGTAGGGTTATAGTGAAAACAAAAAAGATCTTTCTTAATGGAGGGTCCCTAATTTTTAGTTATTTTATTTTATTAAAAATTTCTTCCACTTCAAAAAAGGAAAAAAGTTATATGAACTTTAAAAAAAAGGAGCATCCAAAGTTTTTATTAGTCAACTAATGTCTTATGGAATGAAGAATAAAACTCTTTGTATCAAACAAATAATATAAAATGTAGAATGAAATTCTATTTGAGTCACTAAATAGAATTCCAAGTTGAATTAAAGCATAAAAAAGAATATCAAATTAGTTGTAAAAGTGGCAAAAACACCACTATTAAAACTACAAATTCCAAAGTTGTAAATAAACTAAAATTTGGATGTCTTTTTCAAGACTTTTTGGAGTTTGCAAAAAGTCAATTAATTGCACAATCCAATTGCATTTTTAACATTTTTGGGTCAAGAAACTTATGTTGATTTAGATGGTAATAGTATTTTATTTTATTTTTCAAAAAGGAAAATTTTTTTGATGAGAAAATTTGGCCAGAATTTAGTTAAAATGGTGTTTTACCTATGTTATTTTACCTTTTAAAACATTTTTACCCTTTAAACTTTAATACCTTTTAACTAAAAAATGAAAAAAAGATCAGTTTATTTTAAAATATTATAGTTTTTAAAAATTTCTGGCCAAATTTTCTGGCCATTTAACATTTCTCTTCCAAAAAATTATATGTATAACATGAACTCACTATAGAGAATATTACAACTATTTTCAAAAAAATTAAAGTAATTAATATTTTTATAATCAACTTTTTTACCCTTTATTAGTTATTTAAATAGCCACAATATCACACGATAAATAAGGTGTTTGTAATATTCAAGAACAATAACTGATAGTAATAAAATAAAATAAAAATAAAAATAAATAATATATATATATATATTGAACTTTTAAAATTAATAAATAATTTAAGATAACTATTTTTAAAAACGGCGTAATACATGTAGATTGGCACGTTAACTTTTATGTAACTTAAAAAAAGGAGTGAGTTTGACTAGAAAATAAATTAAAGCAAATATTGAATAAATTAAATCTTTGACCACTTGGACCATATCATAGTTTATTGATTCTTCATCTGACATTATATAATTATCTCATTAACTTCCACAAGATAACTTAGAAATCACTCAAGTATAGATCATCCTCTCTTTTAAAAAATAATAATAAGTAATATTTATTTGTACTCGATATTTTCATTAAATCAATAATTTAATTTAAATAGATATTTACCCCGCTTTCGAAAAGCTAAACATATTTATTAAATTTACAAAAAAATATTTATCTGAAAGAGTTAATATGTTTGATCAAACGTGTTGTAAGAGCCATAATCTAAAGTAATAATGATAAATTTATATTCAAGACATGTATCTTACTTGATTTATTATAAACACTTAATGTGAATAAATATTTTATATAAACTATAAATATTTCTACTTGAGATCAAAATAAAATCCTAGAAATTGTTTTTTTCATCCTGTGTCCATGATTTATATTGGAGTCCGACTAAATTTGAATTTGTGTCGGAAAGTCTCATATTGGAAGATAAAACACTCCCTAGCAAAGATACTCGAATTCCAAATCTTTGATTAAAAATGAAGGAATACTTATCGCTCCCCAAAATCAGAGAAAATGTTAGTGTTAGGCAAATGGGTCCAACATGTCAACAAATAGAAAGAAAACTTGATTATAAAAATATGTTGTTTTTAAATGCTACCTAACAAAAGAATGGATCATTATAACTTTTAACATTTAACATAATAAATAAGTATCCACTACACTCAAGCAATCAACATAATTATGACATAAAATTCTCCATCAATTTTTTAACTAATCAAATTGTCAAGAGCAAGCCATAATGTGCCAGTCAAAATTGTTAGTTTTTTCTTTTATTTTAATAAGTGATATTGTTTTCTTGCCAAATATGATAATGATGTGCTTTAACATCATCACCAATAATATATCTAATGTAATCTTATGAACGGGATTTAAGGAGAATATGTCACTTTTATAAATGAGTTCTATAATATGAAAATTTAAATTTAACTATGTTTCATATATATGAGTTTCGAATATCGTTTGAAAAACCATAAAAATTAAAAGAAGTGACAGAATGATTAGGTTTTTATAAATTCATATAAAAAGACAAAAAAAAAAAGGAAGAAAACTTGTGGTTGGGTATTTAAGACTATTACAATTTATATTATCTTCTTTTGCAATGAATTTGGTATTATGTCATTTTCAAAGAATGAGAAGTGTTCATTTCATTATTTTTTTCCAAAAATATAATGGGGCAAGTATATTGAACCAAATTCATTTCAATTTTTTGTTCTTATTCGGAAATTAAAGAACTTATTTTGTCCTTCGGAAAGTTATTGTATTATACGCTATGGCATTACTGCTAGTTAATTTAAATTGCATCAAATCCCTCGTTTGAACATCATAAATAAAAATATTGATTAAAAACTCGAGACTTGACATGAATTCAAGTAAAGATTTTTTCTTAAGACGTAGAAAATAGCATGCAAAAGACATATTGAAAAACTAAAGATATAATTCAAACATAAAAAACAGTGAATAACTAGCGATGGCTAGTTATATATATATATATATATATATACATATTTATCAAACATCATAAATAAATGGCCAAATCCATCGGTGGCTCCCTAAAGTTGGCACAAAGTTTCACTTAGACATCTCAACTGGACGATGTTTGTTTTAGACACATCATGTAGGATCCCTTTGTGTCAGTTTGACACTTTTTTGACAATCCGCTAAAATTACATTGTTTGTAACACACTCGCGAATAATGTAATATAATGGCTAATTAAGGAAAAATACGTGATATTTAAGTACAAAATAATACTTTAAAAATACATTATAAGGAAAAATTAATTTTCAGCCAAAAATAATAAATAAAAGCATTTAGTTTCTAAAACCCCACCAAACTATCCCACCCCTTCTTCCTCATTCTTCCAAACTTTTCCGGCGCCTCCTCTTTACCCCTAATTTCTTCTTTTGCTTTTTTTCTTTTTGGGGTTTTTATTAAATTCAAATTTCCATTTTTTTTATTGTAGATTTAATTTGTATGTTATCAATTTCATGCTTTTTAATTGTGTATCTAATTTTACAATGCCTCCAAAAGGAATAAAACTATAAAAGGAGCACAGATACGAATGCTATGTATTATTTATACATTATAGTCCCTCCCATTTAGAATGAATATATGCATATATGAACTTGATGGGTGTGATATATGTACAATGGTGTGTACCCCTTCACGCGTTGATTTTGGGTGCATTACACTTATCATGTCATGTCAGCGAAAAATATCAAAATGACACAGTGGGATTCTACCGGAGGTGTCTAAAATGAACATTAACTAGTTAAGGTGTCTAAGTGAAATTTTGTGTCAACTTTAGGGGGCTATCGATGAATTTGGCCTAAATAAATTAAAACTCACATATACTTTTTTTAAAATCATTTTATTTTTTAAAAACACACACATTTTTCCTTTGTACTAGATCTGGAATTAATGCACCTCAGACTAATAATAGTCAAACTTTTCTCATCTACTTATATTATCATTTTTTTTCCTGACAATATACAGAACAATTAATTATTTAAAAGTCAGGAAAACAGTTCTCAACACGTGCACAATAGTTAGATTTCTTTATTGAAAATAAAAATAAAAATTGCAATTAGATGTCTCAAATTAGTTTTTGTTATTTTAAAATTTTCAATTTACTCGTAATAGTAATTGTTCTTGAAAAGTTATGATTTAAAGTAAATATACGATGAAGAGATATTACATCTTAAGATATAAATAAAAATAAAATAATTAATTTTTTTGACTAAAATCATAAATTACCTTTAGTACAACATGATGGAATATATTTACCATATAAAAATCTTTATATTATTAGGGACATGGCATGCAGACCGACCAATTATAATTCTAGTCTAGTTATAAGTAGATTATTTTTGCTGTGGTCCATTTGTGCTTTTTATGTTCGGTATAATATCAATTGTTGTGAAGTGGTAAGTACTTTCAGTATTAATTACTTTTTTAAAAAATATTTTTATTTTATTCTCGACATTAATTACTTATTTCTCAAGACATAAGACTAACTATATATCAAGTAATATGAATAGCGTGATGATATTAGTTCATAAAAAGTGTACAAAATTTAAAGTGGATAAATAAAAGTTGACGGAACCAGTAATTATTAGCAATGAATCAAACCTTGAAAGAACATTATCCTTAACAATATTATCACTTTAGAATCTTTAATCACATGGTAACAGCCTGGATGCTCTAATAACATTAGTTGTTTATATGTTATAATCATCTATTAATGACTTAATTACATTTTCATATAATACTCTTGTATTGTCCATTTCGAAATTATATTTGTTTTATTTTTGTTTTTATCAAATTAAAAACAATTCATTTTTTCCTAACATAATATATATTTCGAAAACAAAGAAGCAAAATTGGTTCACCATATTATTGTGTTTTAACATAATTCAAGAATATGACTTGTGATAATAATTATAATTAAGTGAATCTCAAATGAATCAAGTAAAATTGCAATGGATTTGTCGATGGGTGCTTCTTCCTTAACTAGAACTTTCGATTTGTCCTGAGTATAGAAAAATTCTTCTTAGGAGTTTTTTTCCAAATGGGTCATATTCGGCGCAAATACGGATTAATTGGAATCCAATACGGATATCGAACACTAATTGAAAAGAAGAAGAAGAAGAAGAATCATTTAGATGAATTGTTGAAGTGTTTCATGTAATTAAGTTTTGGTAATCCTTATAGAGTGTTTATACTAAATTAATTATATGTCATGTGGTTTTACACATAAGGCGGATCAAGGATTTTAGCTCTAGGAGTCAATGTTGAAGGTTCATAAAAAAAAGTTTTGGTTATCCGTATAGAGTGTTTGTACTAAATTATATATATTTTCATGTGGTTGTACATATAAGGCGGATCAAGGATTTTTGCTATATCGGTCAACATTTGAGGTTCGTAAAAAGAAACAAAAGAATTTCCGTTGCCGGGACTTGAACCCGGGTCTCTCGGGTGAGAGCCGAGTATCCTAACCAACTAGACTACAACGGATTGTTGTATACTAAGTGGTCTTTAAAAATAAGATTATTCTTGTCTTTATTGAAAAGAGAAAAAGAAACGAGAGTCCAATTATCATTTCAAGTATAGTAATTCACTGATCAATATTTAATTTTTTCATGTAGATAATCTCTTATAATAATAGTAATAAAAAAAAATTGTCCACGCGTTGTTTCCGATATATTCTCAATTCAAGAAAAGTGTTTTAATTTAACAAATGTTATAGCCCGTAATTGTTTAATGTTAAAACTTGAAACATAAAGCATAATGTCATAACTAGTAATAATTATTTTCCCTTAATCTTATATATGTTAATTATAAAATTTCCACTTGATTAACACATCAATATAAATGGGCCTTTTGATGAATATGTTTAGCCCAACGGGCCTTATAGACCAATCGGGCCTTTCTACAAATGTATAATAATTTTGATTTTTGAGAAGAGTGCATGTCATTTGGCCCAAATTGTTGTCAATCTGTTTGTTGGTATATGTTAAAATTTTCAACTTTTATACTCTAACACATAAAAGAATCTCTACACTATCAGTTCACGGAGGTAAAGGGTTATCATTGATGTTGTGATATCATTGTTTTATTATTAAAAAGCCACGGTGCATACGCGGGTTGGTATATATCGTGTTGAATAGTAATTGATTCTCATACGATAGATTAAAGATGTATCAATCATCTTGATGGGAATAAATATGACATAGAAATATTGGTTTATATACACGGATAATATATATTTTTTTTGGGTATATTCTTGAGAAGTAAGGTAACATATATTACTGTATATAAAAACATGGCTTTTAAGACACTATAGTAAGTTTAAACTTCACTTATGGTGTAAACATACCTTGCACATAACAACATAATGTATATTTCATTAATCTTCCATGTACGATTTTTGTGCCAATTGGTTAGGTATATATATATAATTTTGTTGCATATAATGACAGCCAATTTTTTTATTAAGAAGATTCAAAATATAAAAAAGTAAGTACATGATCAAGAAGTAAAAAAAAATCAACATCTACTACATATACATTAAAAACAATTTTGATCGTATATACAATACTAATTTTTCAATGAAGATCGAGAAATCCGAGATGAGCACCTTTATCCCCCTCCCCCCCATGCCATCTTCGGTACTAGTTGTGTGGAGGAGATTGAGATTGAATACTATGGGTTCGATTTTGGGATTTTAGAACTACAACAACAACCATAGCTACGTCTCAGCCTCAAACAAGTTAGGATTGGACCTTTGTGCCCTTGTACCTTCTTCACTAGTTGTGTGGAGGAGATTGAGTTTGAATACTATGGGTTCGAGTTTGGGATTCTAGAACTACTATACAACAACCACATCTACACCAAGTCTCAAAAAAGTTGAGATTGACGATATGAATCATAATAAAAAGAATAGTTATGACGACATTATACAATGATTATTCGTACTAGTCTCAAGAAAACTTGATAGATCCTTCTTTTTCAAGACTTCCCAAAAATTAATATGCTTTTCAATTAAAGGCTTCTTTTGCTTCCCTTTTTCGAGCCTCTTTTCTCCTCGCTCTTCAGAGATAAAATGTAGGACTGATGCCAACAGTTCATCATTATTTTCACATTTACGTTGAAACTCTTGATGAGAAGAAAAAAAATGTTCATATAATTTTTTTGTAGGAAGATTTTCTTGATAAATATTTTTCTTCTTTGAGAAGAATTTTTCATACTCATCTTCTTGATCATCAGCTAACAAATAAGGTGGCACTTGTTCTTCATATTTTTCATATTCTTCAAAGCTAATTCCATCTTTAACATAGTCATCTCCCATCATAGCCAACGCTTCAAGCGAAATCGACATTGTTTTGGTTATTTTTGCAAATAATCAAATAGAATACAAGAATCGAGGACTTGTAAATACAATCAACTGAGTTATGAACGAATTGACTCCTTCGTGTATATATATGATGGAAAACTAACACGTTAAGTTTGAAGAGAGATATAACTCACAAGACTTTAATTTTGTAGAGTTGTTTATGAAAGAACATAATTTAGGATAGGACATATATATAGGTACTTAGAATAATGCTGAATTTTGACTCTTGAAAAAATCAACCTTTTTGACATTTTCTTTTTGGAAGTTTCAAACTAAAAAAAAGGTAGTAGTAATTCATGTGTGATGAGAAGAAAAACGTTTGAATTTTTAATAAGAAATAGTAATTAAAATTCTCGTGATGATGATAAATCTTATAACAAAGATATCCTTGTTGCAACGGTACATTTTTTATTTTTTTTCTAAGAATCACATGTACAATGTATAGAGATTAAATGAGTCGTGATCGAATCCCAAAAAAACTCATACAATTCAAATCATGAAATAGTCGATCGAGTTTACGTAGTTACTTATGGTAGAGAAAGTTGATATTTGAATGTGTCCTACCAAAAAAAGGAAGTATCTTAGAGTTGTCCTCAAATTTTTCTCGATAACCATGTACTTAAGTAATAGCCTATAATTTGTAAATCACACGTACAAAAAATGTAAATTGTATTAGACAAACTTAATATGACGAACTCGACTGATCAAAAGGAATTGCCCAAATTGTACGACAAGTAATCACGAGAATCATAGGTCATATTGGGGTCTAGTAAAACGTTGAATTAATAGGAATGATATATATATGTTTTGCATATCCAAAATATGGGAAGTTAAAAGTGTAGGTATAAAAGGACTAGTATTGAATGAAAAATTGCACGTAGGAGAGTGGTTCGGATAGAGGGTGAAATCAAAATTTAAAACTTATGAATTTACGATTTTAATCCGTTTAAGTAACTGGGTTTTAAACTAATAATTTACATCTATTTAATGAATTTCTTAAAATAAATCCATTATATTTGGACCAAGTTTTAGCAACTTTAATTTGAAAATTCCATTTTGGTTCAACTATATATGTTGTAAAAAGTCTTAATTATGTAGGATAATAATTATTTAAAAGTGTCTTCAAAGTGAATTAAGGGTCCTATAATATCAAGGAAATCAAAATTCCCAATGTAATTATTTGAGTATCGGTCACAACTAAATATGAAATTGTATTGTGACAAATTTGATATCAAAGCAAAGATTTAGGGATCGGAATCTTGAAAGTGTATCTATGTGTCGAGTTGCCATACTTGTAAACACGAGGTTTCTAAAAAAAGTCATATCAAAAAAGTCTAATATATATATACACTCAGATTTGACTACGAAGGAAGGAACTCGAAGTGAAAGGGCACCGTCTTGTGCAAGGCAACGATAGTTGGCCCTCTATCATCTTCTATCTGGTAGACTTGGTAAAAGGGCCCCGACTTATTTCCAGAATTTGAGTTCGACTGCGGCTTCCCCCTTTTTTTTGGGGGGGATTAAGTTCCTTGCCAACTGTCACCTATCGGCCCCGATCTCTTTTCATTTGTTTTGGATATTACCAAACCTAGCCTAGCCTTCGTAAATCACACTAAAGCGGACACCCAACTATGGAAAAGCCTCCTTAAGGGTGAGACACAGGTGTCCGTATTAGCACATACGAGATATCTTAGTATTTTTTATTTTAATTTATGTGATAGGTTGAATTTAGAAGTTGATTAAATTTTTTAGATATTTAAGTTGTTAATTACTTTTTGTTTGCGTAAATTTAATGTGAAGAGGTCCATTAAAATGTCCATAATTAAAGTATTTTTCATTGTCATTTTTCGTTATCAATCGTTGATTTTCTACTCAAAGTAGTTACAAGATATAAACAAATATTACCGACATTCAAAATAATAAAGCAATAACTAAAGAATATGAATTTAAAACTAAAAAGTCACAGCTAAAACGAATTTCATAATTTCAAAAAAATTATATAGTAATTAAATTAAAGTAGAACAAAAGAAAGTTTTTTAGATTTTTTTTTAAACACGCAGCACTGCAGCAGGCACGTCGACGAAGAAACTTAAAATCATAGCTAAAACAAATTTCTTAATTTTAAAAATATTATACACTAATTAAATTAAAGTAGAACAAATATAAGAATTATGACACTTTTTTATCATCTAATTAATTAGAGTTTAAAGTCGTTCTTTTATCACATTCAACAAATATAGCTTTTTATAATTATAAGTTATACGTATATAGTAACTACTTTCTAAAGATAATATTAAAAAATTAGGTAGTGAATGTTATTTCTACACATAAAATAGTGTAAAACAACTTAAGCTTGACTGGACATAGTATAAAGTGAATTATGGCTCTCTTCTCTTTATACCACCTCAAAACAATGGCTCCTTGTCCTTCTTGTAAGCAAAGAAAAAAAAGTTGTACTGAAGACTGCTTCATCCGTAAGCATATCTCAGATATAAAAGATTATGAAGCTGCGCACAAGCTATATGGAGGCCCCCAAACCATCGAGATAGTTATAAAGTTGTGTACAATTGACACGTTAAAAGCTGTTAATTCACTGGACTGCAAAACCCTTCTGGGGATGTTGGAAAATCATTATCGACCTGAATATCAGACAACTTTCTTCAACAGATACCGGGAAAGTAATCAGTGAACCGTAGCAACAATTGCAACAACTCGATTCTGCAGAAATCATCAATATTCTACAACAACAAGTCCAAGAACTCTCAGAAACAAGGTTGGGAAAACAATCAATGACTTGTATAAACAAGTGCAACATCTAACTTAGAAAGTTGCGGCTCAAGAAGAAGCCGACAATCATCAACAAACAAAGTACGACATTATGAAAGATTTCTATTATGTTCTTACTTTTTGTTCTGATCAGTGCACACAATATTTCTCTATTTCTCTATACTCTTATCTTACTTTAGACATTAACACTTTGAGCCAGACACTTGCCCCTTTGCTCCATTCTTTGAGCCTCTCTTGAAAATCCCTTATAATATGGTGGAAGAAGTCTTAGAACAAACAGTCGTTGTCACAGCCGTTGTCACAGACTTAGAGACTTACTAAAGTTTCGTGCGGCACTTGACAACTTACTCACGACTCTTTCATATTCTTGTAAGCTCAAGTAAGCCTTTTGAAGCTGGATCGCTAAGAGAATGTAAAGAAAGACTTAGAAAGATTTAGAGAGCTTTTGGGAAGAAGACTTTGTATTTGTTGGAGAAAGCTTTACAAGTGAGTAATGGTTTGCAAATGAAGGCCCCTCTATTTATATTACTATCTATGGGCTAAAGTGTAAATAATATTTACTTTACAAATTCCTCTAATAATTACACTTTGGTCCCTTTCTAAAATTCTCTACATACTCTAGGGATTTCTAAAACCTTCTTGAAGTTGTTTAGGAAGTTCTAGAGTTCTCCATAAACCTCTCCACAACTCTAGATTCTTCCTCCTTTATCCGGATGCAAAATTTGACTAGCAAATTGGCGGGACATGACACTCTCCCCACCTATTGATGTGACCACCGCGATGCATTGTTGTTGTTGCAAGAACTTCTGGATTCGGTCCTTGAACTGCCACAAGTCTTCATATTTCTCCCATGTGGCCTCCTCCGGAATTTGTCCCTTCCAATGAACAAGGAACATGACGATCACTTGTTTACCTCGCTTTCGTTTTGCTTGATAGTCTATGATAGATTTAATCTCCCGATCGTGCGAGGCAGTGATAGTTATGGGTGCCCGTCTCGATTGGTTTCTGCTCGGGTCTTCCTTATCCTCATGGTATGGCTTGAGGACGCTTACATGAAAAACCGGATGGATCTTAAAGTGTGGAGGCCATGAAAGAGGATTTGCTTCTGTTTCTTTTAAGGAGATCAGTGATTTGAATTTGGGTATTTGGGCATTCTTCATTTTTCGATTTTGGCTTGAAAACTTAAAACTCTGTGTCGCTACATGGACATGGCAACTTGGATCCAAGGAGAAAAAGAGGCGCTACCATACTCTGTGTTAAATTTGAAATTTTGCTTTTTGCGGTTTAAGTTGAAACCCAAATGGACCATAGTGTCATAGACTTAGAGTGCAAAATTTGACCGTGAAATGGCGGGACGTGACACTAGGCTATCCAACTTGGACAAATAAGAAATGCGATCCACAATATTTATTTTTTAAGATATGATACATAGAATCACAACAAATTAATTTCTTTGTTTTTCCTTATCAACATGTTCCCCTCAATTACAATTAGTTGCCTTCAATAATCGATACATTTGACTATTTAGGGTCTCATGGTCATGTAGAAGGAACAATCATATTATATGCTCTCTTTCAAAAATTTATATTATATATATTTATTTATTTATTTATTTTTGATGATCGTGAAGTCTGAGTCAGCCTTCGTGATGAATTCCACGGGATATCTGTACCTCCCATCAACAAGCGATACCATGTAACTCTGCCCACCAACACTAGGACTAAGGTCAACTTTTGCGCCCCTCGACTAATTCCAAGGCAACTAATTTCACAATTTTCAAATAATCAGTAGGTTTTAACTTTGTATGGGTTCACAATTTTGATTAATTCTATCTTTAAAAAAATAAATAAAAAATTGGAGAAATTATAGAAATCCAGCTTTTAGTTTACTTATTACCATTATCCCCTATAAGTTTTACAAATCTCCAAAATCCCTCATTTTCGCGCATCAGATTAGTGTATCAACACTTATGTTATTGTATCTTGCGCATCAGATTAATGTATCAGCGCTTATATTATTGTATCTCGCGCATCAGATTAATGTATCAACGCTTATATTATTGTATCCGTTTGAGGAATTTCTATAATTATAAACTTTTAAGGGATATATTATAATTTTACCTTAAAAGTATATGATTTCTGTAATTTGCCCTAAAACGGGCCCAACATACATATGAATCCTTTTAGAGATCAAAGTTACATAAATATGAATCCTTTTAGAAATCGAAGTTTACTTGTACAAGGACTTTATATTCTTAAAAAAAAAAAAAATTGACAAAAAGATTATTTTATTATAAATAGAATCATTGCCTTAATTAACCATAAACTTATTTTATTTTTTTTCTTCTTCAGAATTTCAACTTTTTTTGTTTCTTCCTTAGAAGCTATGCATATTCACGACGTTCAAGAGGAAATTCATTAATCTCCGAACCTTACTTTAAGAAGAATCATCTCAATCATGCCAAATATCACGATTCCCGAAAAGTGCCTATTAGCCAAATAGGTTATGATAAGGATGATCCTTTTACCTTCCATTCATCATCTTTGTCCTCAATTCAACTTGTTAACGATATACAACTACTCGATTGACCTTTAAACTCTAAAACAACTCATGCTAGAGTTTGTTGTTGTTACGATGGTTTATTTCTCATCGAGATTTGGAGTAAACTTCACGAGGTTATTATTTGAGGTATATTTTAATTTCATTTAATATTTCAAATGAGATGTACAAAGAGATACCCATACCTAATGTAATACACTCATTCCATAGTTATCCGGGTGCATCAATGTTAGGGAACTGCATTGTTGTCATTGTAACGAGAACGGAATTTTTAATTTATGAATAATGAAAGAGTATGGTGTTAAAGAATCGTGGATTAAATCCTTCACGATACCCAATGAAGGGATGCCAATATATATGTTTCCAGATGGTGAAGTTTTACTAATTTATAACATCCTAAAAAATGGAAGTATTGGAAGTATATTTAGGACATCTGATGGATCATTCAGATTAAGCAATCGAGTGTGGCCGTTAGATGATATTAATTCATCTATTCTTCAAGATGGTTTTGTTTATACAAAAAGTTTGATCTCTCCAATATTAAATAATTAAATTTGGGTACATATTGTCCCATTTTGAATAACAAGTATGTTTATAATTACTTACATATTGTCCCATTTTGAGTAATAAGTATGTTTATAATTACTTACTATGTATCATGTATTTTCCTTTCGCTGCTTCACTTTGTGAAACTTTAACATGTATATGTGTTCCACTAATTGCATGCAATTCTGATATTATAATTATCAATTAAAATATAAACAATTTTGACATTAGCCATGTGTTTGGATTTTAATAAACCTGACTAACAAGCAAAGTATTGAAACCATGGTAAAGGTCTTTGAAAGGTTTTTAATTTTTGAGTTGAAATCGTTATTTGAAATTAGGTGGATTTGAAGATAAAATTTTAGTTGAAAATATAATTTGAATTTCTAAAAATAAATAAATCATAAATATGAAAATTCATAATTTTTGAATTTTATCAAAACTTCCCAACTCTCATATAATCCTATCAATTGAGCAAAGATATTGATATGTATTTCTACGGACCACATTAATTAATAAAATACACATCTCCATATTTTTTTTTGTATAAGTGAATGTTTGCGATTACGTTTTGTTACAAATTTTTAATTATACATTATCCTATAAAGATCTGTTGATAAAAAAAAATTAGCAATAGGAATAACTAGCATATTTTTCTATATATATAATATATAAAATCTTTACGTCGAACACGGGCCCCTTTTTTTGTTGCAAAAATTAAATTATAAGTGGTGAATCTTTTTTATTTTATTATAAATTTAATATAGGCCAAGTTTTACAATTGAGAAAATTTGAAATCATAATTTGAAATTTGAAATTCATTTTTTTTTTAAAAGTGGAGATTTAAAATTTAAGTAAAAATAATTATGAAGAATAATTAAAATTTGAAATTTTATGATCAAACCCCTACTTAGTACTTAGGATTATATATATCTTTAACACATACCATTCAATTAGAAAATGTAATGTCATTTTGGTACTAAAATTCAATTAGAATTCCATGACAAAATAAATCTCTTTCTAACAATCACCTCTTATAAAAACATATTTAGTGTGGTTTATTAAGTTATTTCGAAATAAGTTATTCATCATATATATATAAGATAACTTATTTTATCACTATAATATAAATGATGAGATAAATAACCACGTAATTGTTAAATACCTTCAATCAAACACACAATTACATATTTTTGAAATTATCACTATATCTTATACCTCAGAGCAAACGACTCCGAAATAAAACTATCCAACGACATAACTTTATAATTCAATTTTTTTCAAACTCCATATATAACGAGAGTTTAATGCACTAATACCTTACTCTTCCTAACAACATGATAATACGAAATCATAAGTCCAACAAAGAGTAAAGTTCCATAATTTTTGAGTAAAGTCAAGGAATAAATTTAATCATTTTTAAAAATAAATTAAATAAATAAACCTAAGAAAAAAAATGTAGTATTATGAAAAAAAAAAAAAAATACTATCCAAACACTGAAGAGAAGTGTTTGGGCGTTTTGCGAACTTTCACCTGGAACCACAAACAAGAAGAGAAACCCAAATCAGAAAAAAGAGAACTTGGCAAAGTAATTGACTTTCTTGGTTTTGTATATATAAAAAGTTGAATTTTTGGGTACCCATTTGGCTGAAATGGCAGTAAGAACACCTATAACAGGGATAACTATGGCTTCGGCACCTTCAATTTCACCTTGTAATAGGGTTGTTGTTGTGAAGGTGATGCCTTTTAGAGCTTCTTTCTTTGGTCAAGGAGGTAATGTTTCAGTTTATTTTGAAATTACTGAAATTGGGTTTTCTTGATTTGCTTTGTATGTGATTTAATCTTTGAAAATTTCTGAGTTTCTGTTTAATTCTTGACTGGGGTTATCTTAATCTTTTGTGTTTATTGTTTCTGTGATGCCCTTTTATGTTTTTAAGCTTTGGGTTACTGTGGATTTTTCTGATTTCAAACTGTGGGATTTATCAATTCAGTTAGTGTAAAGATGCAGCCTTTTTAGTTTGTTTTGTATCTTTACTTTTTTTAATGTTTGGTTTGATTAGTATTTGTGAACCAGTTATAAGATGTAGACTGTTTAGGAGCTTCTTGAAACACTTCAATATTGTTCTGTTTTATAATGTGTTGCAACAACATACCCATTGTAATGACTTGTGGTAGATAAAGTTTGTCTAACCACCGCTCTCTAGAACATACCTTTAAGCCTTGGCGACACGTTCTTATAGCACAGTACCGGAGGCGAGCCTCTGTTTTACCTACCCCCGTCCAATACGATGTGCAATATCACCATCAATATTTCCATCTCCTTGAATTATGGATCCAAAATACTTGAAACTTTCTCTCGTAGGTAAGACCTGTGCATTGATCTTTCTTGTGGTTGGTTTTTCACTTCGCCCAAATGGATAGTACAACGAAATATTAATGTTAACGTTTGTGTTTGAATGTGACTGAATGTATTTTTCATCTTTCACTAGGATGGTGTAGATATAGATATAGGTCCCTGGGGGCTTATGAAGTTTTAGGACCATGGTAATAGCAAGTTTAGGCATTGATAAATTTGAGACTTAAAAGGAAATCTTTCAACTACTCAATGGCGTTTGGGGTGTTTTACACTAAGTGATTTATTCCCATATGCCCAAGCCCTGGCGAACAAAAGTTACCCAATATCTGTGGTGATGGGAGGTAGCAGGTACCTTGTGGAATAAGTCGAGGTGCGCACGAGCTGATCCAAACACCACGGTTATAAAAAGAAAAGTCTCAAGATGAATCATCCCGGGTACAATGTTTTCATTAAAGACAGAACTATGGGATGCGCTATCTCAATGCCAACTCATCCTACTGACCCAACCTTCCACTCCCTATATTAACCTTTAGATTAGATGAAATTAGCTTTACATATTAAGCGTGATCACTCAGTACACAAATGAAATATTAAATAGTCAAATATCATAGGTTACATCCTTGCTTACATTCTTGTTAGTTGTATCCTTGCATCTGTATCAAATATTTCACACATATTCCTTAACTTAACTATAGATGTTATGGCCTGCTCAATACCTCAGCATGCATTACTGATCAACAATCATTCCCTAGGCAAGTAAGATGGGATAGCGGCAAATTAACCTACACGAATTAAATTCCATTTCAACGCAACCCACATTTATCATTGATGATGCATCTTGTCATGCATGCTCATTAAGTCTGTCGATCTCAATGTTCTTACCATGCTTGGCCAGTCTAATAAGTTGGTTTAGAAAGTTTTGTGCTTTTGGAATTCTTCAAGTGTGCCATAATGGCTAGTAGTAAAGTCCCTTCTTTGTCATGTTTCTTCTTGTCTATACTAAGGTTAAGCTTCTGTACAAGAAACTTCTGCTTTTGTCTATATGTAGATATAGCTCCATTAATTCTTTGGTACATGGAGGCAAATTAGTTAGCATGTAACCACTGTTTTGGCATGATTTTATCAGTTCAGAGGAGTAACTAATGTGTTGGTCAATTGCCGCCTTCAACTTTGGTCTTACCTTTGACAAGTACTTGCTCTTGGTGTTTGAGCTTTATTCATCCTTTTACTGTTTGATGAAAAACATAAAATTTATTTTATGTAAGGTTAACTCTAGAAAGCTCTACGTATACAACGGGTGGAAATTTATACTCACATATTTGACCAATAGACATAAATGGAAAGTCTTGCTATTTTAAGGTTTTCATTGTATACTGTTTTGGTGTATAACCAAGACCAGGTTTTCGTTTACATAGTGTTCAGGGTCGTAAGTCAAAGTTTGCTAGTAAACTAGCAGGTTCCTCCTCAGTTTAATCTTCTTTCATTACTCTGCTGGGAAAAAAATCTCCCCTCCCATCTTTCTCTCCTCGGTCTTCCCATCCTCTTCCCGCCCCTTCCCAAGCATTAATTTGCTGACAAATTCTATTTACTTGCAGTGGGAGCTGTAAAACTTGCTGGGCTACAGCTTACTCTTTCTAATAGATCCAGGTGTAACAGTCATGGTGGGGGTGCCCTTGGAGCTCGTATGAATCTATTTGATCGGTTTGCTAGAGTTGTCAAGGTTATCTGGTCTTTGTTGTTTGTCATTCAATCATGTATCCCTACATTCAGTCTCCTATCGCTCGCTCTAAACTCAGATGTTATTTTCTCTTCTATGTGTTATGTAGTCATATGCAAATGCACTTATAAGCACCTTCGAAGACCCAGAGAAGATCTTGGAACAGACTGTCCTAGAAATGAATAATGATTTGATTAAGCTGCGACAAGCTACAGCACAAGTATGCCCTTAGCAAGTTGCGTTTTATGGTGATTGAGATATCATAGTAAAGGAAGTGGAAATAAGTTTGATGTTTTTCTTTTCTGTGAAGGTCTTGGCTTCACAAAAGCAATTGGAAAATAAGTATAAAGCTGCACAACAAGCTTCTGAAGATTGGTAAGTGCTAAGGAAGCTTAATTGGTTCTGTATGTATTAGTTGTGGTTTAATTTTGCTTCAATCCTAGGTATCGTAGAGCTCAGCTTGCTCTTGGAAAGGGGGATGAGGACCTTGCTCGTGAAGCTCTCAAAAGAAGAAAATCTTATGCTGTAAGGCAATTTTCTGTTGACAAATTTGTTGGAGTTCATTTATTTACATATAATGTTTAAAATGGAGTTGTCGTGGAATAGGAAGTTATCTTATCATTCAGGTTGCTGGAATTCTATATTGAGCTCTTTCTTTTGATATTTCATTGTTGTATTTAGATGTCCTCGATCTCTTATAAGAAAAGAGCAGATAAGACCAAGGAGTTAGATTCAGTTTGATGAGTTACATTCTTGAGTGACATGACTTGTGCATTTGCTGGTTAGGAAGGACTTGAATTACTTTTCGTACTTTATTATTATCCCTTAAATCTAGTCTAAGAATCTATCACCTGACCTTCTCCCAATCAATCAGAGAGAAAGTTATTGCTGCATGGGTGAAAATCTCAGAAGATAAATCTTATGAAGCTGATTGGATTGAGAAATAGTAAAGTGCATCAAGAAATTGGAAGTTCCTCTACAACAAGAATTAAGATAAGACAACTCAATCTAACTAACCTCTGGTGGAACTAACATTAGCTTATTTGTGATGTAATAGCACATCTATTTGCTGGATATGGTGGAATAGTCTAGGGGAAGTAACATCCTCAACATCCCTTTATTTAAAATTTCACATATAATATAAAGTCCGTCAACACCCAAGGGTGTGGAGGTCGATGAAGTGGGTGCAAACTTTGGAAACCAAGGTTCAAACCCCAGTAAAGACAACAGACTAGGTGTTTTTTCTTATTTTCTTAATCCTTAGTGCATAGAGTTAACCGGTAATTGTGCTGGCGGGAGATAGCCGGTACTTGCTAGAATAGTCGAGGTGTGTGCAAGTTGGCTCAAACACTACTATAAATAACAAAAGAAAGTTATTCAATTTTTCATAACGGAAAAGAAGAGCAACAGTGACATCGTATTTGTCTAGTGACCTCCAAACATATGCCACATTTGTATGTCTAGTTTTTTGCATTATTATTTCTTGAAGTGGCAAAATTTCATGTCTTAATAGAAATAAGGATTCTTGATTGATATTGTTTGGTTCATTACATTGTTCTCAAATGTATAATTGCAATACCAAGAACAGACATAAAATATTTTCAGAGTGTTGTGTCTAATGCATAATTACAATATGAACACAACCACAACACTAGGTATTGCTGACTTCAGTGGAATTTGAGAAGTGATACAATTTAGTTATAATTGGGTTCCACGACTTCTTAATCTAATTATGTAACACGGAAGATGGGTTAACTTACATATTGAAGAGTCTTATAGTGTCCTTCTCTCCTCCATATCTCAGTAGATTACTTCTTTGAGCTTGATATGCCAAAGTGGATGACTTAGTAAAAGACTAGTATGCTTTAGCAGCACCTTTCATGTTTCCCAAGAAAAGAAAGAAATATTTGAATAAGGGAAGAAGGGTGGGGTGGGTTGAAAAAGCTCGTCCAGAATTTGAACTTGAGGATCTTTATACCAAGAATGCCACACACTTATCATTTTCTTGATTGGTTTACAGAGTGTCTGCTTAAGAGGATAATGAAGTGAAATGAACATCATGGCTATTATATGTTGAGTTTGCATCCACTCAAGTTTGAATTGTGCAGGATAATGCAAATGCCTTAAAGACTCAACTTGATCAGCAGAAGGCTGTGGTTGACAATCTAGTCAGCAATACACGGGTGTGTTCCTAACCTTTTCTTTTTTATCTGCTTATTATTCTGGAAATTTATTTCTCAGATTGGTCTTTAATCTGAGTAATTTTTGGGACATTTATTGTAAGTTCCATCTAGGAACAAATTTTACCAAAATCTGGGTGTTGCACTTTATGTTAAAAATGAACTGGAACCTTTTATCTTTGACTATTGTCATCTCTCATCTGGCAGCTTTTGGAGAGCAAGATACAGGAAGCAAAATCAAAGAAGGATACTCTGAAAGCACGTGCTCAGTCAGCAAAGTCAGTTACTTTCCTTCTCATCATTTCATATTTATCCTGAATTACAAATATCCAGGACTCACACTTTTGGTTATACCTCTTGTAAGGGGCATTTCCCCCAACTTATCAATAAAACTATCGCATCAATATAAAAATATATGTGGCTCATAAAATTGCCACACTTCATTAATCTCGTTTCAAGAAAATGACTATGAGGTTTATCATCTAGGACGGCAACCAAAGTAAGCGAGATGTTGGGCAATGTAAATACAAGCAGCGCTCTCTCAGCCTTTGAAAGAATGGAAGAAAAAGGTTCTGACAGATATTCCACCTTATCTTTCCATGTTTTCTTCTTTTGCTTCCAATTTCAGATGCTTACTTTGCTTCTACTTTAAAATTTTCTTGTCTTGTAGTAATACCTGTAAGAGGTTGATTTTTTGGCCGCCTATATATACAAACAATAAGACTGAATGCTTATCCCTTCACAGCATTTTCCTTGTATCAACTACAAAAATGTAACCTTTATAGAACTGTCAAATTACTGATTTATTTGTTTTTAAACATCTTCACCTTGGTCTCTCATGTTTGATACTCTATATGTATATCATATGAAATGATGTCTACTGAGACAACAAAATCTCACAAGGTTGGCTAGAATCCAGGAGGAGCTCAGCCGTGGGCATGAACTCTGCTATTTATTACAATTTGTTGAGTCCAGCTGTCATTGCTTATAAAAGAAAGATAAACACATGTTCAATGTCAGCATCTTTTTTTGAAAATAATTAATTGAAGTGTGCAAAAGGACGTTGGTAAGAGTAGTGCTTTTGTTGTAAAGCCAACATATTTTTGTGCAGCTATTTAGACAATGTTCTTGTCATAGAATAATTCTCCTCCCACCCTTGAATGCACCTTTAGTGTTGAAAATAAGAATTGGTTATCCTGGATATAGTTCCGCTGAAACTATGGAATCACCTACCCTAGTCATGCGCTAAAATAGTTGTGGTTGATTAAAATGATTGTCTTACTTTTTCTCAATTTTCCATAGTTTTGACGATGGAGTCTCAAGCTGATGCTCTTAACCAGTTAACCAATGATGAGCTTGAAGGAAAGGTAATTAGTGTTTCTCAATTGCATTGCCTTCTTTTAGGTCATGTGCTCTTGGTAATTCTCTCTTTGTACTAGTCCAAGAGTTGCTTTCTTTGAATAGACCTGAAAAACTTTTTTTCCCTCTCCTCTTTGATGTCTAACTCTCTATCTTACACTGTAATATGCAAGTCTTCAAACTTCATGGTTTTGTTACTATCCATTACCTCTTATTTTCCTCTTTGCCAATGTTTATTGAAACCTGAAGCAATGGTAATATTTGGCGTCTCCTTTTTTCATCGCTCTCTCCTTTATTTGTATTTTGTTCTTACTTTTGTCTTTCTTGATCATTTTTATTTGGAAATGTGGCTAACTTCTTGTGCTTTTTCTTATTATTGTGAAAATGGAAAGTGATCCAAAATGTAACTAGTCTCACTTTGCGTATTCACAACATACATAATTGGTGAAAATATTTTTTGTTTCGGTACTCATTTCTTGTGAGCACAAAACACCACAAAAGGACAACATGCTTGTGCTGCAAACGAAGTTTTAACTTCCATTATGCAAAGCCTTTGTGGGAGAATTTAGTGCTTCTTAGGGGATTGTATTTTTTTTTATCCTAAATGATCATTCTGCTTTTGACAGTTTGCATTGCTGGAGACCTCTTCTGTTGATGATGATCTTGCCAGTTTAAAAAAGGAATTGTCTGGAAGCGCAAAGGTATTTTGTACTCGATCTATCCATATATGGTTATGAATGTCTCAGATGTGTCTTCATTGTTGAAAGCACGAATTAATGGAAGTATGGGCACCTAGAGTACAGACTAATCTTTCCCTCTAGATTGAGCTATATGCTTGGCCAAGTATGCTAACCATACCAAGCAGCAAGATTTCTAGGATATAAGAAAATAATCATGAATGTTGGCAAGCTATTGTCCTTTTTCTCCCTGATATTGTTATCGGGTGATGTCAAATTTTAATAAATCAAACTACATATGGTAAATAGATGAGACGAAGTATGAGTTGTTTCTCTCCATTATACACACTTCTGGCTAAGTTAATTGTCTAGCCATGAAATTGTATTATCCGTAAAAGCAGAACTAGTGTGCATATGTGGGCGACTTGGGAAGGTGAGGGAGTTACTTGAGGATGCATAATTTGCTCTATTCTGCCCCCCAGACTTTGGTCTAGTTGTAATGTAAGAGTGTAGCATGTGTGGGTTATGAGCACGTCACGAGTTTCAAACCGTGCCCCAATTGGCCCTTGGGAGATTTTCTCATCTATCAGGAAAAAAAACATAATCTTCTTCATTGTTGATGTAGCATTTCCTTATAAACCTCCAGACTAGAGCTGAGGTATTTTGGTTTAATGTTTTCCTTTTATTGACTAAGCAGAAAGGAGATCTTCCACCGGGGAGAACACCAGTTGCCAGATCAAGCTCGCCATTACAATTTCAAGATTCAGAGATTGAAAAAGAATTGAACGAGTTAAGGAGGCGGGCAAATGACTTCTAGAGATCCCAGTCGATCTTTCACACTACAAATCGTCTTCCTTTAGGCATTTGTTACTCAAAGAATGTGGCTTTTGGCTTTTCCGAGAAGTTGCCTCATCGATGAAAGCCAGCGAAATAGGAAGTGAAACTGGGGAAAGTATATTGCAATATGTTGATACATCTTCTTTCAAATTATTGACCTACATTATGGCAATATAGTGTAAGCTAGTCCTGACTTCAGTTTTGTATACTGTCACCCAAATATTTTCATGTAAGAACAGTTATTGTAGATTTGGAAATTCCACAATGTTGGTTTTGCTCTCATTTTGTGAAAACTGTTTTTTCACATGTTATTCTCCACAACATGCTTCAAACTCTGTGCTTTCAGTGAGCGAGAGTCTATTAGAAACAACATTTCTACCTTCACAAGGTAAGGGCTAGGTTATGTATACACCATCCTCCTCAAATCCTATTTTTGTCTCATAAATAGCGACCTGTTCAGAATAATGTAGCAATTGTCCCTCTATCTCCGACATAGACTCAATGAAATTGAATTCTCTGTAAAAATGTGGTGTACCAAATGGATAGACGGTAAGACCCTATGTACCTCAACTATATCTTCACAGAAACAACGTTAATCGAATGTGTACGATAAGTGAAAGGTGGCAACACACAACAACCAATTGATTAATCCTGAACTTCACAACGACAACTTTAATCGAATGTACATGATAGATGAGAGGTGACAACACATAACGTCCAATTGACAAATCTAGAACTTCACAATTTTAATCGTGAGAGGTGGCAACACATGACGACCAATCTTGAAAATTACAGTTAAGTATTTATTAGTAAATGAAACAACAATCCGTTGTAGTCTAGTTGGTTAGGATACTCGGCTCTCACCCGAGAGACCCGGGTTCAAGTCCCGGCAACGGAATTATTTTTTTCATTTTTATTTTTTTATCAAAATAATGCATTATATAAGCGTACCTTACGCATTACAACTTGTACCTCAAACAACAAAAATCCATATAAATAAAACTCTAGATACTTCCCAAAACCTCACAATTCCCCAAAAATGGCTTCCATTCCTCTTCTCCGTTTCACTCCCACTACCCCTCGTCTTCTCCCCCACCCTCTCAACCTCAATTTCCTCCAAACCCGTATTCAAACCCGAACCCGTATCCATACCAAACCCACTTCCATCTCCGCCTCTTACAACCCAATCCCCGCCACTGACCGCCTTATCTCCGCCGTCGCTTACTTGCTCCCCTTCTTCAACGGCCTTCAATACGGCCGTTTCCTTTTCGCTCAATTCCCAACCCTAGCTCTTCCATTTCAACCAATTCTCCCACTTCTATCACTCTACCGCTCTCTCCCTTACGCTAGCTTCGTCACTTTCTTTGCTCTCTACTTAGGTATTGCTCGGAATGAGAATCTGAACAAGTACCCCCGGTTCAACGCCCTGCAAGCGGTGGTGCTCGACGTTCTACTGGTGCTTCCGATGTTGATTCAAAGGATTTTTTCACCGGGTCAATCGGGTATTGGGCTGAAATTTACGGTTTGGATGCATAATGGGCTTTTTGTGTTTGTTGTGGGCTGTTTTATTTATGGGCTTGTTTCTTCTATACTTGGAAAAACTCCTTATTTGCCTTTTGTTACTGAAGCTGCTAATAGGCAAATGTAGTTTTTTTTTTTTTTTGATATGCTGTTGTTTTGTGATTTTTTTTTTTTTTTTTGGTAATGAAAGGAAGGTTTTTGTTGCATGGAATTGTAATTTTATGTGTGATATTTTAAATCGGATCGTCGATGAGATGTTTATGGGATAATGCAGGTATTACTTATTTCACAAGACAAATACATCAATTTCCTCATATAACTTATAAAAGGGTAGTTTGGTTTCCCGTCACTATAGTATAAATAAATGATGGATAAGTAATTCAAAGACTACATAATTCCTTCAACCAAACTCAACCAAACATAGATCGCATGATTAATATACTTTATATCTCACACAAACAACTCCTAAATGTATTTAGTTATGTGGGGTTTTCAATTGCAAACCAAATGTTATATTAATTAATATTATGCTTGAATAACTAATTTTTTCATTAGATACCAAATATTGTATAACTTGTATATAAATAAATTAACACATGAATAAGTTGCTTCTTTATTAGCTGTCAAACAACCTAGCTTCAAAACTCAAAATTGTCTGGTATAAGTACAGTACTGCTGTCCTGGACTGTGCAATCATATTTACATTTGGTGGTGTCCAATGTATCTAGTGAAGGAGAACATAAAGTTTCTCCTTTCTCGTATGCAAGATACACAGGTTTATCAAAAACAATCTTTCTACCTTCCAAGATAGGAGGGTAAGGTCTACTACATACACTCTACCCTCCCTAGACCCCACTTGTGGGATTACACTCGTTATGTTGTTTTTGTTGTTGTAAGATACATTGTTGAAGAGCTGAACTTCAAAGGATGAGGAAACTACAATGTGTTCATCATGCAAGGCCAAAACCAGATTACTATCATCAGCCAGAAAAATGATAGGCTCGCAATGCAATTGCAACCATAGATCAGCCATTGTTTCTCAGCAAGTGAAGCAAATTATGGAGAAGAAAATGTGGCACTAATTGAACAACTCTTGCAAGTGTAAAACCTTTAGTCGCGCCAAATCTTCATCTCATTAATACTACCATAACTTGAGTTGCTAAAGACTCCCAAGAAATTGATTTATACTGTACTCCAGCCAACTTCTTTCCTCACTTTCCTGTCCTTCATTATTTTCCGCACAATTTCTACCTCTTCCCACATTCCTACAGAACTATATAGGTCTGAGATTGCTATATAGTACCCATCATTTTCCGGGTCAGATTCAATAGCATGTTTTGCAATTCTTATACCCTTCTCAACCTGACTGTGAAGTTTACAAGAACTTAGTAAAGAACCCCAAATAGCTGCATCTCGAGCAATTGGCATGGACAAAACCAAAGTTTCAGCGTCATCCAAATTACCAGAACGACCAAGAAGATCAACCATACAAGAATAGTGCTTCAGTGTGGGCATCAAGGAAGAATCTTTCATTCTTCTAAATATGGACTTTCCTTCTTCAACCAGCCCTGCATGAGCACACGCCGAGAGCACAGCAAGAAAAGTCAGTTCATTTGGCTTAATTTTCATCTGTTCCATTTTTTTGAACATTTCTATAGCATAATTTGCTTCTCCATACATAGCATAGCCTGAGATCAGTACATTCCAAGAAACAATATCTTTCTTTTCCATTGAATCAAATATTTCTCTGGACTTTGTTAGCTGTCCACATTTTGCATACATATCAGTCAATGCAGTATCAAGCAAAGTATTCTTTCCGAACTCAACTTCCTTGATGTATTGATGAACTTTCTCTCCTTTCTCCAGGGAAGATACTTGAGAAGAAGCAGAGAGCAAAATCACCAGCGTTGCAATATTAGGCTTGTAACTTTCTGCTCTCATTTCATCAAAAAGACCAAAGGCCTCCACAATTTCTCCACAACTAATAGAGGAAGTCATCATTGTGTTCCACGTAACAACATCCTTATCGGTCATCATACAAAAGACTCTCCACGATAAAGTTAGATTCTTGCTGCTTCCATACATATCTATTAGAGAATTGGCGACAGAAACATTTCCAAGCATCAGATTTTTTATAACATGACAATGCAGAGATTGACCTAAACGAAGTTTTTCCAACCGGGAGCAAGAAGAAATCACAGATATCAAGCTGTTGACATCAGATTCAACTCCCAAGTATTGCATATCTCTGAATAAATCAATGCACTTGGCTTCTAATCCGTCCTTCCAATAGCCAATAGCCATCACGTTCCAAGCTTCTGTGTTTTGTCCATTCCCTCTATTAAATATCTTTTCTGCCAGATTCAAGAGTCTAAGCTTACAATACATGGCCAGTAATGTGTTACTAACCATGTGATCCTCATCATAGTTTCTTCTCAAGATGAATCCATGAAAAGTCTTAGCTTCAGAAATCATTGCGGCATTACCTAGACCAGAAAGTACACAACTAATCACCATCCCATCTGGGGATATCCCACTAGCGAGCATTTTCAAGAACATATCAATGCATTCATCTATACACCCATATTTTGCATAAACGCCAATTACTACCGTCCAGGATAACAAATCCTTCTCATCAACCTCACAAAACGAACTATAAGTTTCTTCAACCGAACCACATTTCGAGTACATTAACAAAACAGAAGACTGAACAACTTGATAACAACCAAAACCAGTTTTCATGGCCAACCCATGAAAACACTTACCTTCTACCAATGCACCCAAATTCCCACAAGCTTGAAATCCACCCTCCAACGTCCGAAAATTCGGCCTCACCTCACCTACTCCATTCTTACACATCAAACAAAAATACTCCAACCCTTTACCACTCTCTCCATTCTCTACATACCCTTTTATAATCGCAGTCCAAGACACCACATCTCTCACAGGAATTTCATCAAACACATCAGACGCATACCCCATAACCCCACATTTCGAGTACATATAAACCAACGAAGCTCCAACAGCACTATTATCATAAAAAAGATTCAATTTTAACACCAACCCATGAACCCCCATCCCTATTTCAACCAACCCAAGTTCCGCACAAGCAGAAACAACCATTGGTACCGTAAACTGGTTAGGCAGAGCATTAGAACCCCGCATCCTGGAGTAAAACTCAAGCGATTCTGTGTATTTCCCATTAGAGAAATAAGCTTTGATAATCGAATTCCAAAGAAAAGGGTCTTTAAAATTGATGAAATCAAACACTTTTCTTGAAGAAATGAGGTTATTGTTCGAAGCATAAAGAGAGATAAGCTTTGCTGCTATGTACACGTTGTGGGTATGGCCAGTTGTGATTATGAAGGCGTGGGATTGAAGAAGGGATTTGAGGTCTGAAGAAAAGCCATTAATGGAGAGGAATGTGTTGATTTTATGGTGAAGATTTTGAAGTTTAGTTCTGAACATGGAGAGAGTGTACAATGAGCCAATTGAAAGCAAAAACAGGAAATGGGGTAATATGAATTTTACTTTTAAAAACTGTTTAAGAACTATAATTTAACTTTAAAATATTCTAAAAAAATATTTACTAGTTCTCAACATTTGAGATATTGTAGATCATTATTTTGAAATTGGTTTTCTCTATCATTAATATATTATTATTATTATTATTATTATTTAGGGATAAAGCATAAGTATATTCTAAACTATGAATTAAATCTCAGCGACACATTTTAACTATACTGAGATTCCATTATTCGCCCTCAAAACCCTACTACTATAGAAAGTTAAAACATACTGATTAATTTGAAAATTGTGAACTTAGTTGCCTTGCAATCTTTGAATATTTGGTATGATACTATATTGAAAATTTTAATTCGGTTATAAAAATATTATATTATTATCATTTTAAGTTAATTTGATATTTTAAAGTTCTTTTCGATAATTTGTATATGTTGTTTGACTTCAACGTACATAAACTCATATAGTAGAGAATTATGACTTTGATTTTCAAGAAACGTTTCAATTATATCAAACTAACATCTTATATAGAAATATTCAAAAGAAAGTAAAAGTAATTCTTTTTAGTTAAGTAATTAGATAAATAAAACATTTAAATCAAGATAGAATAGTCAAAGTTTCAGTATCACATAAACAAATTTTTTTGTACCAATACTAATTCGTATATTTATTAGTATATAATAATATATAGTATATGTAAATCTATACTTCAGACCTTCTATATAATATTCGAGGTTTCTTTTATAAAATTGAATACCATATCAAATCGGATAAATAAAATACATATTAAATATTATAATATAGAATCATGGTATTAAAATTTTAGTTATAATATTATATTATAATAGTATCTATGGTACCATGTCAACCTTTAATCCTAACCATAAAAATAAGGGAATTTCACATCCATTGCTTTATTTTCAGTTTTGACAAAATTGTTGACAAAACATTTTCTCCGAAAATACATTTTGGAAAAGTTGTTGTGGTTCATTTTTTTCATTTATTGTTTAGGTAGAATATCATTTTCAATAAGGACAATTGAGACAAAAATTGCAATTATTTCCCACCAAACAAAAAATGGTTTCCCCACCAATTATTTCAATTTTTGAATTTATCTTTTTGTCCATATTTAAGTGTTTCTCCTTCCATCCTATTTTAATTGTCTTTTTAACTCTTTTCATGTCCATTAAATTTTTTTTATAAGGTATTAGTTATTAGTTATCCTATTAATTATATGGTTTTTGATAATTAAGTAGTATTAAAAAGAATTGCGTTTTTAATATTAAGAGTATGATTGAAAATATCTTTCAATTTTAATCTTGAATTGATAAAGCGATAATTATTTTGGAATAATTCTTTTAAGCTAAAGTAATAATCAAAACGGGACAGAGTAAGTATTAAATAAAACTAAGTATTTTCTCATGTCCATTTTACTTATCATAAGTTTTTCATGTCCCTTGAGAAAATATTATCTAAAAAAATAATTTAAACAAATTATCCTAATTTACTCTGGTCTAATTTAATAGTTTCCCCCCTATATCAATCACCCTATATTTATTGAGCTTTCATTTGTTTGCACTTAATAGATGTTTGATTTTGAATGGTTCAGATTTTTAGTCATTATAAATACATTTACTTTTAATAATTTGTATAAAAAGATCTTAATCACTAAAATCTAAAAAGAAAAATCTTAATCCTTGCGTGTATTATATTTAGAGAGAAGTATTGAAAATATCATTAAACTCAACATGAATTATTAGTTTCATCTCCGAATTATTGACAGCCTTAAAAACACATCTTTACTTGACTAACTAAACTTAAATACACTCCCGATCTTGCAACACGAGTAAAATATACCTCTATATTCTCGTCAAGTTTAGGACTGTTTTCAACACTTCTGTCGATTTTTTATTAAGAGTTTCATGCTACTACAAGAATTTGAGACCACTTGTTATGTCATGTGACAAATAGTGGTGCATCTATATTTAATTAATCAAATAGAAGTATTTTCACGACTATCAATAAATCAAAAATAAAATTAATAATTTGCATCAAATTGAGGATATTTTCAATACCTCTCTCTAATACTATTTATCATCATTCTATCCATGATCACCGCCCTACCACAAAATACAGCAAAATAAGGCTAATTAATTTTTATTTTATTTTTTTAACCTATTAGGACCCTCAAAGCATCAATCATTGAAGCATAGTGTGTGACAGGAATATAATGAGTCAAGTAAAATACAATAAAAAATCAATAAATTAACTAGTAAAGCATACTCTGACAAGAACAAACATCAAAATCCCACTATACATTCCTTAAAAAACACTTTTTTTCTCCCCTCAATTCTTTCTTTTGTCCATTAAGGTATTGGAATCCAGCAAAATCTCATGATTCTTTGATTCTTTATATGTTTATGGTGCTCATAAGTCATAGTTTCCAGTAGTATATGGCCAAGTCCAACTGTTTCAGCTTCACTGCATCAAGAAGCTGGTTCCTCAAATACTCTTTTTCAAACTCAGGTTTAAAATCTTCCACCACAGATTTAGGCAATAATACTATAATCCACTGCTGGATACCCAAAACCCATAAAGAAAAAACGCCCTCTTTGGTCCTCATACATGGAATTGGAGCAAATGCTATGTGGCAATGGAGTGAGTTCATCAAACCCTTATCATCAAGATTCAATCTTTATGTCCCTGACTTGTTGTTTTTTGGTGAATCTTACACTTCTAGGCCAGAAAGAACTGAATCTTTTCAGGCTGAGTGTGTTATGAGGACTATGGAGGGTTATGGGGTTAAGAAAATGGATGTTGTAGGGTTGAGTTATGGTGGTTTTGTGGGGTATAGTATGGCTGTTCAGTTTCCTGAGGTAGTGGAGAAACTGGTTCTTGTGTGTTGTGGTGTTTGTTTTGAGGAAAAAGATATGGAGAATGGGATGTTTCAAGTGAAGAGTGTTGATGAGGCTGTTGCAGTTTTGTTGCCACAGAGTCCTGAGAAGTTGAAAGAGTTGGTGAAATTGTCTTTTTATAAGCCTATCAAGAATCTTCCTTCTTGTTTCCTCAATGATTTTATTGATGTAAGTCTTGATTTCCCACTTATATATCTTTTTTTATGTTGGAATTTGTTTCTGTTTACATGACTATTTAACTAGTGTTTGTGCAGGTTGAGTATTAGGTATAAAGATTGAATCTTTTTTGTTTTAGAGCAAAGGAAGTTTATGTTTTCTATCATGAATTATTGGTGATTATTTTGTTGCTTGGTGGGAAAAGTAGGATTCTTGAAGGTTTTGATGTTTTCATTGAATTATTAGAACTACTGAACAAGATAGAAGAATTGAGGATTATAAATCAGTCTCATGCTTATTATTATAAAAAAAAGCTTGTGTACCTCATGGGGAGGTCGAGGATTAGGGTATAAGGTGAGTTAGAAGTCGTTCCCTTTTCCCAGAGTTTAGATATATTCGTTTCTTTCACTTATTTTTAGATTTCTATCACTATTTGTTGTTTCGGCTTGATATTTGATTATCTTGTTGTTTTTGTTTGTTGCTATTGCTTCTTTTTCATTATTTGTTTGGCCGAGTCTTTCAGTAACAACCTCTCTACCTTCAAAGGTAGGGGTAAGGTTTGGGCACACTCTACCCTCCCCCAGAAAGTTGCCAAAAGAAAATGATCGAAAAAAACAATTTTATCCGACCTGCCGGATTCGAACCAGCGACCTAAGGATATCTGAAAGGTTTACACCTACTACAGTCCTCCGCTCTACCAACTGAGCTAAGGTCGGTTGCATATAAATCCTTCCTAGTTGATAATATTATGAGGTGATCTATCTTATCAAATTCCAAGAATGTATATTCTCCATCCCCCATTTCACAAAATTGATGTTGAGAGAGATAAACTTTTGGATTCCAAGAATGTATATTCTAGATTTTGGCATGAAGAATGTTATTAGTTGTTTCAACTGGTTCTGTTAATCATACTTGTTGCCGTCATGATGTTCTTTTGCACCATTATTTTTTCTGTACGACGCTGCATATCATTCACCTAAAGCTTGCAGTTCAAGATTTGATGTCTATCTATCTCTTTGCTACAAACTCTTTTCTTCCTTTTTCTTTTTTTAAATACTCAGACAATGCAGTCTCAAGAGTTTGATCAATGTGTATTAGAAGATTTTGTGACTGTTGGATCATGGTTGTCTTCCTTATATTGCTATATGAAAATCTGAATATCTGTATTTGAAGATATTTGTGACAATTGGATAGTTGTTTTCTTTCTTATATTGATGTACGGAAATTAGTATTTGTTTGTTTGTTTGATCTTGCCTGTATATTGGAATCTGGATGATATTGTAAGGTGGTCTTACTTAGAAAGTTCCAAGAATGAATTTTGTCTTCCATCTACAACTTCAAATATATCAAGTTGAGGAAGCAGCTTCTTAAAGTTGTTTCTAAGATGTTTATTGACTTATCTACCTTTTGGCCTGAAGTGTATATTGTTTCTTCGACCAGTTCTGGCTCCAAAGAAGTACAAGTTGTCATGATCTATGTTCATTACATCCTTCTCGTTATTTGTTCTCATGTTGTTCCTTTTGCACCACTACCTGTGCCCCCTTTCTCTCTCAAAAATAAAATCTTGAAATCTATGTTGTTCGGACTCTTCAAAAATGTCAATGGGTGCGTGTCGGATCCTCCAAAATTAGTGTATTTTTGGAGTATCCAACACGGGTGCAGCAACGTTTTCGGAGAGTCAGAGCAACTTAGCTTGATATTTGGTATATGATTGGTATGATAAGACATCAGAGACAATTGGTTTCTTGATGGTTCCTACATTGGTTTATATAAGCTAGTTGTTGTGTCTCTGGGTTTCTTACTGAGATTTTAAGAACTCTGCCTGGATTAAGAAATTGGAGTTTGCAGGGAATCTCACACTACTGAGACAAGAATATTTTTATAAGGTGATGTTTCCCAGAAAAATGATAATAAATTCTTTTCATGCATCACTTGTCAGATGAGAGAATATTATATGAATAACCTCTTCTCTAGAATAGAAATTATAAAAAAAAATCATACCCTCTTCTCTAGAATAAAAATTATATAACAAAAGGAGAAAAAAATGGCACAAAAAATAATCAAAATCCGACCTGCCGGATTCGAACCAGCGACCTAAGGATAACTGATAGGTTTTACCCCCACTACAGTCCTCCGCTCTACCAACTGAGCTAAGGTCGGTTGTTATTGATTCTTTCCAATGTTGTTTTTAAAACATTAAAAATGTTTATTTTGACTTGTTCCAAGAAAATGACTTATGTAGTTTTGCTTCAAAGAAACCCAGCTGTCTACCAAAGCTAGGACAAATGAGTAGAATCACCTAGTGTTTTTTTTGTCTCTGCTGGGAAATGAACGTAAGACCTCATGGCTCTCAACCACTTCATTGACCACTAAGGCCACATTCTTTTAATTACTTGCTCTCATGTTGTTCCTTTTGCTCCAATAATTGTTCTCTAGGCATTCCTTCTGCATTTTTTTTAACAAGTAGGCATTCTTTCTGCATTTTCACGCCTAATATCATTTTAAAGTTCTTGCTGTCTGTTTGTCTACATCAAATCTTTCCTTCGCCTTCACCACCCTGGTGCGCTGTTTCTCTTTCTCAAATACTATATGTAGTATGTACTCTTGAAATTCGATAGATGATTGGTATCTCAAGACATGTATGACGGTTGGATGCTTGTTTTTCTCTTACATTTGTGTAGAGAAACTAGTTGTTATGGGTCTATGTTCTGCCTGGATTAAAAAAATGGAAATTGCAGGGAATCTCACACTACTCACACATGAACATATTCAATAAGTTGCTATTCCCTATGATAACGGTAATAAATACTTTTCATGTACCTCTTGTCAGAATGGGAGTATATTAAAAGGGAAACCCCTCTTCTACAGACTAAAATAGTTTTTTAAAAAAAATAGAAAGTACATGGCAAAAAATAATCAATCCGACCTGCCGGATTCGAACCAGCGACCTAAGGATATCTGATAGGTTTTACACCCACTACAGTCCTCCGCTCTACCAACTGAGCTAAGGTCGGTTTCTATTTATTCTTCTCTATGTTGTAGTTTTGAGAACATAAAATGCCTATCTTGCATGTTCCTTAGAAGCTTGAAAACATTGTGAGGTGATCTTAGTGAGTTACAAGAATAGATTTTGTCTTCCATCTCCAATTTCAAATACATGCAGTTGAGGAAGAAAATTCTAAAATTGTTTATAAAATGATTGGTTCTGAGGGTCTTTTGGAAACAACCTATCTATCTCCACAAGGTAGGGGTAAGGTTTGTGTACATTCTACTCTCCCCTAAACCCCATTTGTGGGAATACAATGGGTATTATGTTGTTGTTGGTTCTTTTGGCCTGAAATTTACAATATTTCTTCCACCAGTTCTCCTCCAAAGAAGCGCAAATTAACATGAACTATGTGCATTGCATCCTTCTAATTATTTGTTCTCGTGTTGTTCCTTTTGCACCACCAATTATCCTTAGGTATTCCTTGTGCATTTTCATGCAAAGTATTGGTTTCAAGTTATTGTCTGTTTGTCTATTTAATTCTTTCCTTCCCCTCCACCACCCTGGTTCCCCTTTCTTTATCAAATGTGATGTCTGTATATATTCTTGAAATTCGATAAATGATTGGTATTTCAAGACATTTGTTTGAGTTGAGTGCTTGTTTTCTGCCTGGATTGTAAAATTGGAGATTGCAGGGAATCTCACACTACTGACACAACACTAAAACTATATAGGTTGCTATTGCTGAAGAAATGATATTAAATATTGTTGTCTTGTTGTCAGAGTGGGACTATATTATATGGCAAGCCCCTCTTCTCCAGAATAAAATAATTATTTTGAAAAAAGAGAAAAAGAATCAATCCGACCTGCCGGATTCGAACCAGCGACCTAAGGATAACCGAAAGGCTTACACCTACTACAGTCCTCCGCTCTACCAACTGAGCTAAGGTCGGTTGTTGTTGGTTCTTTCCAATGCTATGGTTTTGAAAACATTAAAGAATGTCTATCTTGTTTTGTCCCAAGAATGAATTCCCTCTCTAAACACAGCTGAATATTGTCCATCAGTTGCATGAGCATGATCACTTTTTTTTTTCTTATCGAGAAAAGATAAAAGAAGAGGAACTCATTCTAATGCTTACCTTGACTTGGAGTCTTGATAACATTATAAGGTGATCTTACTTTGTGAATCCCAAGAATGAATTTCGTCTTCCGTCTACATTTTTAATGAATATGAAGTTGTGGAAGAAACTTTGAAGTTGTTTATTAGATGTTTGGTGACTTATCTACCTTTTGGACTAAAGTGTACATTATTTCTTCAACTAGTTCTGCTGCATAGAAGACCAGTTCTCCTCCACAGAAGCGCAATGAACTATGTGCATTGCATCCATTTAATTATTTGTTCTTGTGTTGTTCCTTTTGCACCACTACTTTATCTCTATGTATTCCTTGTGCATTTTCATGCATAGTATTGGTTTCAAGTTGTTTGTTTGTCTATGTTAACTCTTTCCTTCCCCTCCACCACCCTGGTTTCCCTTTCTTTATCAAATCTAATATGTCTGTATATATTCTTGAAATTCGATAAATGATTGGTGTTTCAAGACATTTGTGAGAGTTGAGTGCTTGTTTTCTGCCTGGATTATAAAATTGGAGATTGCAGGGAATCTCACACTACTGACACAACACTAAAACTATATAGGTTGCTATTGCTGAAGAAATAATATTAAATATTGTTGTCTTGTTGTCAGAGTGGGACTATATTATATGGCAAGCCCCTCTTCTCCAGAATAAAACAATGATTTAAAAAAATAAATAGAAAAAGAACATGGCAAAAGAATCAATCCGACCTGCCGGATTCGAACCAGCGACCTAAGGATATCTGAAAGGTTTACACCCCACTACAGTCCTCCGCTCTACCAACTGAGCTAAGGTCGGTTGTTGTTGGTTCTTTCCAATGCTATGGTTTTGTAAACATTAAAGAATGTCTATCTTGTTTTGTTCCAAGAATGAATTCCCTCTCAAAGCACTGCTGAATATTGTCCATCAGTGTTATCAAGAATGCCTATTGCATGAGCATTTTTTTACTTGTCAAAAAAGGTAAAAGAAGGGGAAACTCATGCTAATGCTTATATGAAGTTGAGGAAGAAACATTTAAAGCTGGTTATAAGATGTTTGGTGACTTTATCTACCAAGCCTAAATTATCATGATCTATGTGCATTGTGTCCTTCTTGTTATTTGCTCTTGTATTTTTCCATTTGCACCACTACTTGGTCTCTAGGCATTCTTTCTGCATTTTCATGCCTAAGTATTGGTTTAAAGTTCTTGCTGTCTGTTTGTCTATATAAACTCTCACGCCCCTCCACCTCCCTGATGCCCCTTTTCTCTTTCTCAAATATCATGTGTAGTATATATTATTGAAATTTGTTATACGGTTGGTATAGCAAGACATTTGTGACTGTTGAGTGCTTGTTTTCTTATATTGGTTTTTAGAGAAGTCAGTTATTGTGAGTCTTGTTTTTTTACTGAAATCTTAAGCCTCTGTCTGGATTAAGAAATTGGAGATTACAGGGAATCTCACAGTACTGACACAAAAATATATTTTATAAGCTGCTATTACCAAAGAAAATGGTAGTAAACTCTTTTCATGTACCACTTGCTAGAGTAGGAGTATATTATATGGTAAGTCCTTTACATATATAAAAAAAAAGATGGCAAAAGAATAAATCCGACCTGCCGGATTCGAACCAGCGACCTAAGGATATCTGAAAGGCTTACACCCCACTACAGTCCTCCGCTCTACCAACTGAGCTAAGGTCGGTTGCTGTTGGTTCTTTCCAATGATATGGTTTTGGAAACGTTAATAAAATGTCTTATCTTGTTTTGTTCCAAGAATGAGTTTCCACTCAAAGCTACTGCTTAGTGTGTTGTTCACCAGTGATATGGAGTTATGTAATGTCCTTTTTAAGGATTTTAGTTTTGGCTCTCGGAAACAACCTCTCCAACTCCAAGGTAGGGGTAAGGTTTGTGTACGCTCTACCCTCCTCCAACCCCACTTTGTGGAATTACAATATGTTAGTTGTTTGGAGATGGAGTTTTCTCATGGATGTTAGTAGTGAGAAAAGTTTTCTCGTAGTATCGACTTGTGGAGGTGATAAATGGAAGCATGTACTATGGAGTTCTATACAATTACTATAGCATGCACTTTCTCCACTAGTTTAATTAATGATCCCCTCTATCTTTTGTGCGCGAGGAGTTTCAGTGAGATGAACTCTGAGGTTTTCAGCTAGTAGAATTTTCACAGAAGCTAGATAGGAATGCTGTCGACATTTAGCAAATTGATCAACTGAACTTCGATCCAGCTTTTAATCTACATCTATGTTTGGCTTCTCATTAATACGAGAAGTTTGAATATATGTCACGATTGTTCAACCTAAAGTTGGTATTTACGTGTTTTCCCCCTTGTTGTGGCAGGTGATGTGCACAGTCAATCATCAAGAAAGAAAGGAGTTGATCGAAACATTACACTATAACAGAAAGCTCTCTGATCTTCCTAAGATTACTCAGGTTCGTATAAACTATGGTCTTACCTCTGCGCTTAAAGTTCAACAATTATCGTTTGTTATTAGTTCTCTTACTGATATCCATCTCCTTTATGCAGCCTACGTTGATAATATGGGGAGAATATGATCAGATATTCCCACTAGAATTGGCTCACAGATTAAAAAGGTCAAACCTTACAAAACTAGACTAGCTCAAGCATTAAACGACTAGCTTTGCGTTTTTGTCTGAACTTGCTTTGATGGTGCAGGCATTTAAGTGAGAACACGGAACTTGTTATAATAAAGGATGCAGGACATGCAATTAACATGGAAAAACCGAAGGAGCTTTTCAAACACTTGAAGTCATTCCTTCTTGATTCGCGCCCTCATACTAAACACGACAGTAATGGCAACAGCCACAAGCTGGATTAAAACGCGTGAAGACGACATTACATTGGAGGACTTTCCTGGTAATTTGGCTGAATCTCTTGGTTATCTACCTTCATTGCATTTATTTGTCACTTGGTTCTTGCAATCTCTCGGTGCCTATTCATGAGTACCTGCACAGAGTATTTGTTCTTTGAAGGTAGTTCCCTGAACTGAACAATACGATCCTGGATATTCTCCTTTCCATCACTAACTTATTTAGGCTCAGAGTTTCAAGTTGCAAGGTCCTCTTCCTGAGTCGATTCAAAACCTTATGAACCTAACGCGACTTGATCTTAAGTTACATTTACGAAACCCCAATCATGGGTAGAGGACTCTGCAGTCGGTTAAAACTCAGTCTAAATAACTTAGTGATGGAAGGGAGAATATCCAGGATGGTATTGTTCCGTTCAGGGAGTAACCTTTAATGAACGAATACTCTGTGTGGGTGAGATTCGAAAGAGATTCAAGAATAGATCATGAGAGATTGGAAGAATCAAGCGAGAAATAATGCAATGAAGTTAGATAGCCAAGAGATCCAGGCAAATGACCAGAAAAAATCATTCTAGTGAACATACTTATTTCCTTCTAGACCTATTTAGTAGGCATTTGGCTATAGAAATAAAAAAAAATCACTTTTTTTTGGAATTTTTAAATTGGAGTTACGTTTGATTATATTTTTTGCAAAGAATATTTGGTTGATTAAATGTACTTTTTCTAATAAGATGTGATTTTAACATACAATCAAATCTGCTTTTTAAATGCCCAAAATTGTTGTTTCACTAATTCAAATGTCATAATTAGCTAACAAGCTTATTCCAGTTATAACACATTTTGTTAATTACTTAATGTTGCTAGGATTCTGCAAAATCTTTTATTATGTACTTGTGTTTTTTTTTCCCCCTAAAAATGGGGGCGTTTTAATAAAATACAAAAAAAATGGTCTAAATTTGAAAAAAGAAAATAAATGCAGTGGTCAAAAAGTGAGATGGAAATTAAACAAGTTTTCCATCGGATTCATTTTTTTCTAACTTTTATGAAAACACAATTTGAGTCTGGGTGTATCGAAAATAACATTTCTGCTCAATGAAGATAGTAATGTAAGATTTGCATATATTTCACCTTCCTCAAACCGTAATTATGAAACTATACTAAATATATTTTTGTTGTTGAATGTTTCACCAAATAAATATGTATCTTCTCCGTAAGTTTAAACGTTTCTCATATATTATTTCATTTGTGTCCGTAAGAACATTGATTAATGTCAAATTGAGAAAATTATTAGGTGAGACTTGCAAAGCATAACAATGACAGATTGACACTGGTGCAAAACTTGGTGGTAGTGCAAGACACCCCACAATCACACATATCGAAGATCTAGCGTCGGTGAGTTCAGAATATATTCGTACTAAATGGCTTATTATTTAGGTTCAAATATTAGGCTATGGAGGAATAGTTGGAAAGTATCAAAATAGATTACGTTTTGTGTTCGAACTCTGAAAATGAAATCATTTTACCTCACGAGGTGAAATATTCCGACGCAAATCCGAATAAGTCGAACCATGAAAAAAAATTAAAAGAATCCGACCTGCCGGATTCGAACCAGCGACCTAAAGATTATCTGACAGGCTTGCACCCACTACAGTCTTCCGCTCTACCAACTGAGCTAAGGTCGGTTGTGTTTTATTTCTTCGATAAACATATTATATACTATTCTATCTTAATTATTGTGAAGTATGTATAGTCAAAAATGGATCGGCCCTCAAATCGGGTCAAGTTATACTTGTTTGAGTTGACTCGATAGTGGTACGATCAACTAAGCTTTATTTGAGCAATTGTTCCTGGGCTTGCATTAGTTATAATTATATATGGTCTTCCAAAAGTAGACCACCAAGGGTTAAGAGTTGTCAGGTTGTCATTTTAATTTTTTACTTTTTTTCGATTTCCAATCAATTGTTCAGTATGCACATTAAGACTCGACTAAATCAAGGACATGAATAATGAGAGACAAGCAACAGTGCTTGGAACTGAAAAATAAGATTACATTATATAGACATATACTATGAATGTGATGTGATTAACTGTTATTTTACACAAAATGAATAATTATGAACAATTTATTTTAGAACAAAAAATGATACAAGCTTGCCAAAACTTCTTTTCAGATACCAAGGACTCCGTTGTTTCAGCTTCGAAACTCTTTGTATAATGGACCCGTCCCTCTATCCTATTTCGTGACCACAACATCTTGAAGAAGTGACTCTAAATCATTAAACCTGCATGAACGCAACAAGTAAACGTAACTACTCATAAATCAACATTCCTATAAGTTTGTTAAAGTATTATACAACAATGACCAGCATATATATGTGTATGTATTCATACCTAACATCACTCAAGTCAGGATAGATTGCTATGGCTTCTTTGAAATCCTGTGAAACATGATAATGTGTCCCGATAATGATGTCCCTTATCGTTAAGCATGAGAGGCGATGAAGGAAGACCATAATGATATGTGTTACCTGATCCGCGGTAGATGAAGTGTAGGTTATTACACACGACATTCCAGCTCCGGTTGCAGCCTGAGAAATTGGTTAAGTACAGAACAGTTATAACGAATACTGCAGTTCACATATCCGGACCCTAACAATGCCATTTTGATCACCTATCTATAAGCCTATTAAGAAGATGAAATTAGTTTCGCGAGAAGGCAAAGATGTACTAATAAGGGCAAGTTACAAATAGGCGTTACATTTCCATATGATGAAGATCAAAGTCCTACTACTTCAAACTATAAACAACCTCTCGAAAGAACTTTAGAATGTAAGTTACAGAAAATTGGGAGATGAACCTGTAGCCCGATGACACTATCCTCTACCACCAAACAATTGCTTTCTGAGACGCCAAGTTTCTGATGAAAACCAAACCAAATGTCAAAAGAAGTATGATAAATGTTATAATACGCGGTATGAAAGTGCAAATATGTATAATACTAATCACCTTGGCAGCTGTAATGTATATTGAAGGATCAGGCTTTTTTTCTTTCACATCATCACCTGGAAATTACAATTACGATATTCAAAGCGTCCTGTGCTGATACACATCTACTAACTAAAATCATGTAATCTTATGAGATAGTAGTAGTAGTTTCAAGACGAAATGGACCATGTCCTATCATACAGCATTTCAATTTACGACAGCATAAATACGTGAAGTAGTTATGAAGTAGCATCATGTTCTTTTACAGAAATAGGTAGCATAAGTCATCAAAACATGTCCGGATAAAGATACCTGCAAGGAAGCAATCAAGACCATGGAACCGATCCTAAAAGAAAAAAATTGGACAAACAATTAACCATGTTTCGACAAGAAATAGAACGAAAAGGAAACATGCTTCCAAAAAGCAGAAGCTTACAAGTCCTATAAGATTTTCAAGACACAGTACAACTGAACTTTTAGTTGCAGCAGAGCAGACAGCGAGCATCTTGCCCTGGAATACAATGGAAAAGGCGTTAATGCTAGGAACGGAGCCAGGTAGGCCCAAGGGGTTCATTCGAACCCCCTTCAACAGAAAATTACACAGAAGAGTAAGAACTGCAGTTGTAAGGTAAATATCTTACAGCAGCCTTAGCCTCATCCATCAATCTTAAAACTCCTGGTCTCGGCTCAACCTGCCAAAAGCAACACCAAATCGTTTCGTAAATGAAAACTGGATATGCTACGAAATTCAAGCGATTTAAGCAGGAACAATGATGAATATAGATAATCTATCTTACAGTTCCAGATTTGATTATCTCTTTGTACCTCTCAGTCTTCCAATCCTACAAAAAAAATGGAAAGAATGCAAAGGGCATCGTCACCGACAAGAAATCATTTGAAAGAAAAGATACTAGTAATAATAGTAAGAACAACAAAGTAAATAAAACAATCACATAGTTAAGCCTTGAACTAGTGACCCCTATCCATACCTTGTCGTTCGAAAACCTACTTCTAAGACTGCTTGTTGATTAGACTATAGTGTAAAACCAAAATCAATATTGTCTCATGAAAAACACATTTATTATCTCCATTTGCAAGTTTAGAGCTTAAAACAATCCGCCAATCTTCCTAGCTGCTGCATCCCCATCCCCTAGCTTCATATATTACTCAGTCAAACTTTGTTTAAGTTATGATCAAACAGTTCCGCGTCTCATTTCCCAGCCTCCCGAGCCTCCAAATCAGCCCTCAGAGTTCCACCTACCCCAGTTACCATCCTACTTGTGTTCAACTCTCCCTGCACACTATATTTCTCTGGTCCTTCCTAGTTTTTTCCTTTTTGATGAGCTATAACCTTTTATAAGATTTTTTTTTATGTATATTAATAAGCATGAGTCAAACATCAATTCACATAGCGGAAAGAATAAAGAAAATCAGATATAGTACCTGAAGAGTATCAATCAGCTTGGCTCTATCGTTGTCATCCTCCGGAGAATGCTGAAAGATTGTTGAAGTAGGCCAACCATGCTCCTTAAAATACCTATCAAAACACTAGAAAAAACTCCATCGGTATATGATAAATGTTAGAAAAATGTGAACAAAATCTCATCTAAAAAGTCCGTGTAATGATTTGATCTAATCTATATTGCCATTAAAGCCTATTCCGCCTCATTTAACAACTTGTTTGGATGGTTGCTACGTATCATTTCATAATATATCTTCTCAATTTTTCAAGTTTCAATTTCATAATCTACAGCAACTTCAACAGTCAAAAATATTGAGAAGAAAAATAGATAATACCATCGCATTTTGGGTTTTCCACCTCCAATTTGATTCTGTAGCACATCATAGAACTCAAGGCTCCAATTCAGCGGCTCGTCGTCATCAGAAGGGCATCGCACATTGAAATGAGAGAAAGCATCGTTATACGCTTGGCGATGAAGATGCTCGGATTCCAAAATTACGCCATCGCAATCGAATATCAAAGCTTCTAATGCTCTCGTTGAAGAAGAAGAAGCTGAAATTGATAGCGATTTAGAAGGAAGAGTTCTTCGGAATGTTGTAATTGAAGGAGAGAAGAAAAGTGAATTGCGAGAACAGAATGAGTATTGTGAATTTGGTGGAGAGATAAGTAGGTTAATGGAAGACGCCATTGTTGTAGCTGTAAACTGGAGCTTTGTGTGAAGCTTTTTTGGTTATGGCGATTGGCGGGGGATTTGATTTGTGTGGTAGTTAAGCAAATGGGGATTTTTGCATAAGTAGCCAATTTTTGTGCCTTTTTACTTAATAGCCTAATCCATAAAAATTAGCCGAGGCGGATTTAAGCTTTGGAGTGTATGAGTTGCTACAATGATTTTAAGTTAAAGTAAAATAATACAATTGGGTTTATGATTTGATAATTTATAAATATATTGTAGATTTCTTAAAATAAATACAAGATATGAAGAATTTTGTACATCTTTAAACACGATTAGACGAACACTAATCTGTTTTAAGTGAAAATCAATTTTAGAGATTGACCGATACTAAAATAAGTCGATGTTCAATGTAAGACGATGTTAATACTTGTAGTGAATAGCTCCATTGTGAAATCAATCAAAAATAGTGTTTGATCTCTAGGTTCTCGTGAGCACATACCTCAAGGGTTATATACATCTGAAAATTAGGTAGGATGGTAATTTTCAAGCCTAATATAAGTTTTTAGTTGCACTAAAATGAGTGAAAAAATATCATCACTGAAAACACAGAAAAGCTTATAAAAATTTGAACTCTATAAATAGTTTTTTGAGTTTGAATTGCCTGAATCAACGAATATGAAGTAGGGTTGTTCAAAATTGATAATCTGAATCGAAAAAAAGTTATTGGTTTAGCGGTTTTGATAACAATTTGATTTTTTCTCTTATCGGGTTATCGGTTTTTAACGGGTTAATCGATAACCCGATAGCAAATTAAATAATTATATTTATACCATTTTGTATATAAAGTCCTTGACTTATTATAGTTTGGTTTCCTACTTTTATTTCTGAGTGTCTCAAACACTTGGTTATTCTACAATGTAAAAATGTTTGCTTTTGAGCAAAATGTAACTTGTGAACTCATGTGCATGGTTTATTTGGTTTGTCACCATGTTTCTAAGTGATTTTCAATGTTTTTTTTTTGCGTGTCAAATCTTAATGGTTAAACCGATAACCGAACCAATAACGATAACAAACCGATAAACCAATATTTGATAAGTCAATATCTTAATGGTTCGATAACGATTTAGCATCTCTACAAATCGAAAACCAATAAGCCAAATCGATGAACTTCAAAATCGAACCGATCGATACGCAGCCCTAATATGAAGTTTGAAACTCTACCAAAAATTTAAAACACATCGAATCATCACTTAAATTTCACTTATCAATTCTTTGAATTTCAATATCGTTCTGTATTTTAATAAAGACATTCTTTTATCTAATTATTTTCACGTATCAAAAGAATAATAAAACGACAATATCCTTTAAAATAATAATTAATATTTGATAATAGGAGCTTAAACATAACTATATCGAACGATAGTCTTAGTAATTTAATTGACTGGTCACCTAATCTTTCATTTTATTAACGAAGATTTCGATTATCCACCTCGTAATATTCCTATGTTGAATTAAACAAAGCCCATTGGACTCGGATTCCATTTGCTCCGAATTTTTCTCTTTATTTTGAGCCACACAACAAAACCAATTCATTTTCCCCCAATTCTTCTCAATCTAGGTATACAGATTCTGTGCTCAAATTACTCAAATTCAAACCTTCAAGAGCGAAAATGAATGGCGGAGATGAAGAAAAGGGTTTAATATGGAAGCTACCGATAGTTAAATCAAAGCATTTAGGGAAAATCGGACCTGGTTTCGGAATCGGCGTTGGCTGTGGTTTTGGTATCGGAATAGGCCTTATCGGAGGCACTGGTTTTGGTCCGGGACTTCCTGGATTGCAGCTGGGTTTTGGATTAGGTGCTGGTTGTGGAATTGGTATTGGTTTTGGTTATGCAGTTGGAAGAGGTTATGCTTATGATGATAATCGGAGATACTCTAACGCCGGCAACGTTTTCAATCGGCCGGCGAGTTTTCCGATTCATGATGAAGTAGGTCAATTGCTTGATGAGATTGTTACGAATACTAAGAAATTGATCAAAACAACTACACAAGAGTTAGATAAGTGGAGAAGATCTTAATTGTGTGCTGTTATGGGCTAAGTTGCGCGGACACTTCACTTTCGATGCTGCATCCGTATCGGATACTCCTAGAATACACTACTTTTGGTGAATCCGACACACACCCGTGACATTTTTAATAGTCCGAGCAACCTAGGTTATGGGTAAGTTTCTGCTCCTTTGAAAATGGATGTGTCATTTGCTCTACTCATAAAATTAGCTTAGCTTCTTCTTCTTGTATGGATACAAGAAATATCTCGTGTTTGGTACGGAAGTAAAAAATATTATATTATGTTAAAGTTGTTTGTGTATAATTTAGATGAATATTATGTGTGATGGACGGTGGGAGTAGGGTAGGGGTGTTCGAGGGTATTCGAACTAAAGGCTCAGCAACACTAAAAGAGTCTTAAGCATTCATCAAGAGCCATTAGATCGGTCAGAACATTTGTTCACGGAATGCCCTATGTTAATTTTTTACATATACTTCTTAATTTCTATATAGATATATATATTTCAATACGAGGTTAATGGGTGTTCGAGCACTTTAGGTGATTCCGCCCCTGATTATTTTGTGGAATAAAGGTGAAGATAGTTTGTTTGAGAGTGGAAGGACGTAATCAATGCAGAATATTACTTTGTGATTTGTAAAGTTTAGTTTTCATACTTTTTAGTTAGCGAATAATATGCTACACTTTTACAATTGAGGTTTAAAGAGGAAGATTTAGAAAGGGAGAACGTGAGTAAATCTTTATCGAATAAAAGAAATTGTTTTCGATAGATATGGAGAGAAAATAAATAATGTCAAGAGGAAGTTGTTCGATGATAAATATTTTTTATCTTTAACTATAAAGTTATGATTTCGAGTCATTAAGAAAATAAAAATGATGAAAGTTGTGCATAGGATGGTTGTTCAAAATTGAATCGAAAAAAAGTTATTGGTTTATCAAAATGTATTATTTGGTGTAGCAACTTTGATTTTTTTTATATCGGGTTATCATATCTTAATGGTTATTAAGATTTTTTTTTAATCGGTTAACTAATAACTAGATAGTAAATTAAATAATTATATTTGTGTCATTTTGTATATAAAGTTCTTGACTTAGAGTTTGATTTTCTACTTTTATTTCGAGTTGTCTCAAACTCTTGATTATTCTATAATGTAAAAGTGTTTGCTTTTGAGCAATATGTAACTTGTGAATTCATGTGTACGGTTCAATTGATTTGTCACCTTATTTTTAAGTGATTTCTCATTGATTTTTTGTGTGTAAAATCTTAACGATTAAAAACCGATAATTGAATGATAACGATCAATAACCGATTAACTAATAATCAATTAGCTAATATCTTAATGATTTTATAATATTTTAACATTTCTAAAAATCAATACCTAACAAGTTAAATTGATAAACTTTACAACCAAATCGATTGATACACAATCTTACGGGTTAAGAAAAAGAGAGAGAAAAGAATTGTAGTAGCATAATGGAAAGTTTAACTTTTTTTGCTATGGAAAAGTTTACTGAAGATTCTCTCGTTCAAACTTTTAAAAAAAACAAAACAAACAAACAAACAAATTAAAATCCGAAAGTCTAACCCTGACGTATTTTTTCTATTTCAATTTATTTGATCTATTTCAACTCAACACAAAATTTTAAAAAATATATAAAATTTATAATTTTATGAACTTAAATTAAAAATGCGACCATCATATCAGAAGTACTGCAACATTAAATCAACACTGTGAAAAAGGTTATGTACAACATCAATGTATTAATATCAAAATTTGTACACCATACTAAATGCTTCTAACAGCCTCATTAAATACATCTCGTCTCTAAAAACAAAAAAAAAAAAACACAAGGGTCCAAATTTATTGATATCAAAATTCCTTCAAAAATAAATTCAAATAATACATACATACATACCATCCACGTGTTAATTATAAATCACACGACTAATAGAAAAAAATAAATCAAAATTCACAAGTTGATCTGAACGATACGATTATTACCTAACTAAGGATTGTAAAAGTGGTCTTCACATCTACATTTCCATTCAAGTGGCTTATAATTCGAGTACCTATTAGATCCGATTGATGGTGATGATGAGTCAAAATATTCCATAGCCATATTTTTACCTCGACTCGGACTCGATTCAACTCGATGATGGCTCGGTGTCGTTGGTACTTGTGCCGCCATGCATGGGTGGCATTGGTTACACTTGTTGTAACAACTTGGTGGCATCGACCCTAACCTTGTTTTCTCTTCCATTAACAAATCCTAAAAAAACAAAAAAATAATAATTAAAAATTCAACTCCATAACATAATAGTGTATATTTACATGCAAAGTCAACTTTTATTATTATTACTAATAAACTATACGTATGCTAATTTTTTAAAACTAATATTGGGACACTACTATAAAACATGAATTTCTAATGGACGTTCCAACAAAAATTGACTCATCGTTAAGGAAATTTGTAGGGAACATTTCCGATAAGTCAATTTTCGACGAATTTCATAGGAAAGAAGAGAATTTACCTTAGTAGAATCTTGGAGTTTATGTTTATGATGATATAAACAATAAGAAGGAGAGAAAAGGATAAGAAGGAAGAAAAAAAAGACAATAATTGTGGATTTGATAGAAAAATATAATGAGAAAATTGAAGTGTTACTCAAAATCATGGTAGCATTTTTTTTCACTTTATATATAAAAATAAATTCACATAAAAAATGAAAAAAATCAAAGTTTTGTATTTTTAGAAATAGAAGAAAGAGTAGGAAGAGAGAAAAATGGGAAGAAATGAAATGAAATGAGAGATGGAAGAAAGTAACAAGAAATTAGTGATATAATATATGAATTTTATTTTATTTTTTTAGTGCTGTGGGAAAAAAACAGAAAGAGTGAAAACAACAAGACAAGGAAAAAGGAGAGACAGAAATAGAGGGAGAATTGGTGCAGAAAAAAGGTGGAAAAAGCTTTTTTACATTATTGAGGGCTTCACTTGATATAAATCGATACAATGTTTATTCAGATTTCAAGTTAGATACATATAGGAGTATTAAATATATTAGGTATATATATTTTCATACCAAATATATTATATAATACAAATATGTAGGAAGAGAGAGGTGAGTAAGAGGGAAGAGGGGCGAGTGACATAGCAGAGAGGTGAGCGAGAAAGTCAGTATATCCTAGATATATATGAATCATACTTAAATATAGTCTATCTAAATAGATTACACTTAATTTAACCCACATGTATCCAAAATACATGCATTTGAGTGTGTCACTTACTGAAATAAATGTTATACATAAGGTAGTATTCGAAAACTACAGTGACAACACGTAATTAGACTCTAAACTAATAAAAATTTGTGTTTGTTTAAATAGATTGATACAACAATAATATACTTGGTAAGAGTTTTATAAGTGAGGTTTGAAAGGACTGAAGTGTGCACAAACTCTATTGCTATTTTCGAGAAGGTACACAAACTATTTTTTATAGACCTTCGACTCAGAAACAGGTTTAAAGGTGATAGACAAATTAGTAAATGGAAAAAATAGAAATAAATCTAAAACTAAAAACATTTTTTTTATTTTCTTTTATTTCTGGTAGACTATATAGCTAGTCAGTAAACTGTAATATATGACGTGAGAACTAAGACTTGTGTAATCAATACATTTTTCTATATTTGCTTTTCTGAAGCTAATTCTCTCCGTATCTTAATTTGTTTAAAAAAAAAAAAAAAAAAATCTCATAGATTCTCATTTTTTGAAGTTGAAAAATGATACTATAATTTGAAAGTTTAAAATAACGTGTTTGAACATGTATTTTACATGAAAAACTCAAAATTTTGTAAGCGGATTCATTAAAGAAAAATCAAAAAATCAATCTAATATAGTACTATAACTAAATAATATTTTACGTTGAAGAAGATCTCTTAGTTACAATTAATGTGCATGACAACAACATAACATACTGAATGTCATTTCACAAGTAAGATCTGAACATGATGGAATATATATACAGACTTTACCCTTATCTAAGCCAACTTCGACAAATTCTCAACTAAGAAAACTTAACAATATATTAAAATGCAAATGTCTATAATTTCATCAAAAAGGGAAGTACAAAAACATAGAATATAGGGTTTCAAACAAATGTTTTAAAAAATAGCACTTAATTAAAAGACACATAACATGTAATAAGAAAAAAATATTGATAGTTCCAATATTTGCAAAGAGTGACCATAAAATAGTGACAGTTCAAAGAGAAGTGTCAACATCCCCTTCCCTAAAAAGGGATTTTAATCAGTCAATAAAGGAGCTAGCTACTACTATTATTATTTTTTTTAAATGTGGTCACTTTCTGCAAAAATACAGAGAATAGTACTTTTAAAAATGGTCCATATAATTAATTAAAGATAATTAATTGACATATATTTAAGATGATTGAATGATTTGTGACATGCTATAGTAACCTAATTCTGAAAAACCTAAACCCTAATTCAATAGGAGTCTATGAAAATGGTGTAGCTTTTTAGAGTAGTGTCTAATTTGACTTGTAACTTCATGTGTTGGAAGGGACAATTTGCTATAGTAGTGGTTATCCTTTCAAGTTTCATCTTGTTTGCTTATTGGACTTTTTTTAGAAAAATATTAGTAGTGGTAGGTTATTACGTAAAGTTTATTGACTCGATTAATTTAGATAGGTGTTGTATATGACTTATTAAAGAGGAAGTGTGTTTTTTGCTTGGAGTTTGTCTATTCTCGGACTTCATAACACAACCCAACTCAAGACTCGATCTGTGACCTAACCATGTGTTCTAACGCTCATAAGGTCTTCCTACACCTAGGACCTGACCCTGAATTTTTCAACCCGAACCCTGACTCGAGACTCGAAACGGGACTCTACCCTGAATTGAAACAGGGCCAATGCCCTAACCTCGACCCGAGACTCGATCTTGAATCAAGATAGAGTTGGTGTTAGGTTTAGGTCTTGGAGCTGGGTCTCTGGATCAAGTTCATGTCTTGGGGTAGGGCCTAGTGTTGGGGTTGGCTCTCGGGTGGAGGTCAAGTCAAGGTTGGGTCTCAAGGTCGGGGTTAGGATCTCAAGCTCGATCTTGGTATCGAGTTTTTAAGTCTCAAGTCGGATCTTAGGTTAGGGTTAGGATTGTGTCCGAGGTCAGTCTTGGGTTGGCATCTAACTATAAAGGTGAGGTCCTGCGTTGTGTCGTTACATGGGTTAGGGTCTAGAGTTATAGTGTTTGTTTAGATTATATACCTAAATGCCCTTGGGACTATATATTTTTCCTTTATTACTGAACACAAGAAAATAACTTGAAAAAATACTTATTTTCAAGAAAAACACTTTTTGTGGAATTTTTTTTATCTTCCTTTGTACCGACCATTGTCTAATATAATTTAAAAGAAAAACTAACTATTATAGTATATATTTTTTAATACAAAACTCAAACTGGTATAGTTTCTAACATCAATGTGCTTTAAGGAAAAGTATCTGAAATATACTCTAACTTTGGACGAAATTAATATTACGATATCAAACTTTATGGAGGACCTTTTACCTCCTGCACTATTTAATAGTGTATTTTAAAGGTATATATGTGTCCACTTGGACACATTAATATTTATAATGACACAATATTTATGATGTCCATGTGGGGCACATATACACTTTTAAATAGTGTAGAGGGGTAAAAGGTCATTTCCAAAGTTTGGTATTGTTATAACAAGTTCGGTCAAAGTTTAGATATATTTTAGACTTTTTTCCATTTTTTTTATTTAGAGAGATTATAACTTAATTAAATAATATTTCAATTTTCAAGTATCTTGATTTATTTTTTATTGTTGGATTCACCTAAGTAAAGTTTCACAAAGATATGCCAAATATCAATGACAAGACATGACATTGGCCTAAAATAAATTTGAGAATGATGTTACGTTGTATGTATTTCACGTACATGTCATAATGCATATATTCCTACTCATTACTCCCTCCGTCCCTATTTACTTGTCCATATTTCCTTTTTTGGTTGTCCCTATTTAGTTGTCCATTTTGACAAATCAAGAAAGGACAACAAATTTTTTCCTATTATACTCTTATTTACACTTCTTGAAAATTGTAAAAGTGTATGTTGTTTCCCTCCAATTTATTTCACTTTAATTCAAATAAGTGGTTGTAATTTTGAAGTGAAAAGTTGTCATAAGGGTAAAATTGTAACTTCACTGTGCTAATCATTGTTGTCTTAATCTGTGTGCTATTTCTAAAGTGGACAACTAAAAAGGGACGGAGGGAGTATTTCTAGGTCAATTGTGCTGTATAAATTATTCATTTCACTGTGACGTTTTTATTAAAGGGTGAACGATAAATGCGAGTTAAAAGAGAAAAAAAAACTTCTAGGTTGATCAGGTTCGTAAGAAGGCGTGTAGTCGTACACACATGAACACTTTATTGTAGCACAAATTCATATGATACTCCCATTTTTCAACTCGATCGAAGAGACAAATCTATGAAGTATGTTACTATGAGCATGTAATAATTGAACCAACTAAAGCAACACGAGATCAATTTCACTTACTTAAATATTTTCATAGTCTCTTTTTTTTTTTCAAATTTAACTCGTAATAAAATTTACAATATTTTTCAAACAACAAAGATTATAACATGTTGGTTGAAATTAATTATTTCTTTTTGTGAATACTCAAAACAAATCATTTCCCTACTATTAAGAACATCATAGGCCCATTCATAATCTGTGAAATGGGTTGGGCTCTAAATTTTGTTAGGCCCATATAGTAGTGGACCCATTTGGTGGCCCAAAAGAAAAGTACCAAAAAGTCAGCCCATTAACATAAGGAAGCCCAAAATATTATCTGGCCCACCACAAACAGTATGCCTGTCTCATACCTATATATTAGAAGTTTAATTTTAGACTCACAAATCTAAATTTAATTGCTAAACTTACAAATATTATAACTTTTGTTAGAGATATTCTCGTTGATATCGTCTTCTCTCATCGTTAAAATCGATGCAAGGCATTCAACTAGAAGGAGTGGACGTTAGGCACGAATAAAAGACGTGTACCTAATAGGTTAGTGGATGTCAAAAAGAACTACTAGATGCCCATTCTTGCATATATATTTTTTTTCATTTGCTTCACAAACATTTTATTTTATTTAGTAAATAAATTAAGAATTTTTAATAATCATATTCTTTTAGCAGAAAATGCAGAATCTACTTTTAAAAGTTTTTGGAATAATATGAAACAACAACTTGTCATTATTTGGCAAATAATTCAAATTCTCAAATACTAGAAAAATCTAGTATTTGGACCAAATCTCATTATTTGTGAGCTTTTAAAAATTCAAATTCTACACCAATTTTTTGCATGTGCAGTGGCGGAGCCAGGATTTTCAATAAGGAGATTTAAAATCTGAAAAAATTGACACACGAAGTAGCCGAAGGGGGTTCGACATCTACTATATATACCTAAAAAGTTATTTTAACCATGTATAAATTAATATAATTTTTCATCGAAGGGGGTTTCGGATGAACCCTTTATCTATAAGGTGTCTCCGCCACTGGTCATGTGTTTCGTCTACTTCATGATATATGGAATGATACTTGTTGCACTCACTCCAAACTACCACATTGCTCTAGTTTCATGGACACTACTTGTTATTTGTTGCAACGAAGATCCAATAGATTTGTTGTGAAAGTACTGATAGTTTTTAAAACTTATGGGTATAAATCATATTTCTTAAAAAAATGAAATATGTTTTTCAAATACTATGATCAATCACATGGTGAAATTTCATCCAAATTTTCACTCAAATAATATTTGCCAAAAATATTTGGAAATCTATGATCGAACGCTAGCCAAGGATGGGAAAAAATGGAAAATCCAAATAAACTAACATTTAAATAAAGTTTTAAATTTTAATATATTTTAAACAGTATGCCAATTTTATTTGTGAATAATAATATAAAACTTTAATTCAGCCAAAATTAAATAGGTATGAATTAATTGAAATAGGGTTGTACCATGAAATGACAGCCTACTAAAAGATCACTACAAGGAGTACAAAAATTTCTGATGTATCATGTGTGGTGTTTTAGTAACACTATACTGTTCTGTTTTTTTTTTTTTTTTTAATTATTCGTTTGATGTTCGATATTTTATTGATAATTTGATTTCAGATTCTGAATTTATATATAATATCGTTTATTAGTTAAAATGGAAGAATTATATTCATCTCATTACACTCCTAATTTTAACATGTACGCTCTTAATTCCAAAAAAAAAAGTTTGTTGGAATTAAATGATTTTAAGAAGGTGGAGTAATATGTATTAACTATATGATTAAATGAATATAAATTTATGTGTTTTATGTATATAAATATTGAACGTGGTAAGTATTTATCATAAGAATTAAGAATGTGTTTAGATATTTTGTTACACCTGATATTGATATCAAACTGTTTCAATTCACTATGATGATTACTTAATTATAATTAAGAAAGTAATCTTTTTTATGATCATGTACTATATATTTGATATGAAAATTGAATGCGACATATTTGCAATATCGAGCTTACCGATGACATGATTTTAAATAAAAGTTTATGAAATCAAAGATTATAATAAAAGATTAGGTAGATAATCAAGTACTTTTTTCCTTTCTCGTGGAAGAGACATGATAATAGTTTAAGGGAAAAATGATAAATATACCTCCGAACTATCGTAAATGGTATGCAGATACCCTCCGTCATACTTTTGGGACATTGATTCCCCTGTCGTCAAAAAACTAGAGCATATATATCCTTTATACTAACGGACAAACACGTGTCATAATCTTATCCATCGACCCGACATTTATTAAATATTGAATCGACGAATAAGATTGTGACATGTATCCCTGTTTAGTCTTCTGTTAGAGTGAAAGGTATATTATGCTCTAGTTTTTGGACGGCAAGGACATCAATGTCCCAAAAGTACGACGGATGATATCTGCATACCATTTACGATAGTTCGAGGTATATTTATCCTTTTTTCCATAGTTTAATTTGAAATATACCTTACATGTCCCTTCTTTTTCATATTAGTATTATTATTACTTTTTTGCTATCTTATTTTTTATTTTTGTTATTAAATGTTATTTTTATTTTGATTATAATTATTTTATTATTTTTGTGTGCATTTTTTAATTATTTTCAACATAACTTTTTAACTACTATATTTCCTTTTCAAATATGTTTTTTGTGTGTCTCTTAATTATTTTCAACATAACTTTTTAACTACTATATTTCCTTTTCAAATCTGCTTTAAAAGTCTTTTACTTGAACTAAGAATTTTATCAAATCGACTTCTCTGTCTATTTTTACACGATAAAAATAAGATCTTTATACATACGATGTTCGGAGAACGTTAACAAATCCCACAACAAAAAAGACTAACTTTTTAGAGTCACAATCAATGTTTCAGCTTTATTATCAGTATACATAACTACTCTTTTTCCCATACAGTTTCTTAACTCACTTCCACACTCAATGCACAAACCAAACATAGAATTGATAAAGAAAGAAAAAAGAAGATACAACCATCTAGTAATTAATGAAGTGAGAAGGGGAGGTTCGATATTCGATTTGATATTTAAAAAGTTTGATTTTGATAATTTAATAATGTAATAATTAAAATAAATATCAAATATTAATTTTTGAAAGTTTGATATGGTATTATAAATAAAATTTTAATTCGATAATTGTATAATGGGAAAAAATAATATATTTATAATTTGGAGTATTACATTTGACCTGTTAGCTTTTGAAAAAGTCACATGCTCTTTAAACCACTCATTAATGTTACTCGATCATATGTTAATGTTGTTGTTGTTATTACTATTATTATTATTATTATTATTATTATTATTATTATTATCATTGGGGAAAAGGGTTAAAAATCCCTTTAAACTATGTGAAAGGAATAAAAATGTCATCCGTTTATAGTTTGGCTCAAAAATATCCTTATCGTTAATACTTTGGTTCAAAAATGCCCCTGTAATCAATACTTTGGTCCAAAATTTCCCCTATAGTTACTAAATGGTCAAAAATGCCATTTTTCAAATACATGTATTATTTTTTTCCTTTTTAAACACATCTTCTTCATAATTAAAATATTATTAAAAAACCATGTTCTTGTTTTCTTTCTTTTAAAATCACTTTAACAAATAAAAAATGTAAGAAATATTTTTTTCTTCTTAATATCATTTTATCAATTAAAATAGAATAATTTCATATACCCTTTCGACATATTATATATGTCATATATATAAGATCATAGTATATCCATCATTGATTTATATTTATACAATGATAAAAAAAAATAAGAATTTTTTTATTTTTTATTTTATTTTCTGCATTGAAGTAAGATAAACATTTGCTAATTTTAAAAAATATTATTAGAAAAAAATGTGTTAAAAAGATAATAAACTATATATTTATTTGAAAGATGAGTATTTTTTACCTATTAAATAACAATAAGGGCTTTTTGGATCAAAGTATTGACAGTAAAGACATTTTTGAACCAAACTATAAATGGAGAACATTTTTATTCTTTTCTCATAGTTTAAGGGTATTTTTGACCCTTTTACATTATTGTTGTTGTTGTATATGACATGACCATTATTTATCATAAACAAAAGACAATTTTTTTAAAGGTAACATTTGATATTTGATTTAATATTTTAAAAGTGTGATAGTAGCTATTAAAGACAAATCACTCATTAATGTTATCCGGTCATATGTTAATGTTGTTATTATTATTATTAGTATATATGAAAAAGAAAATAGGGAAAATGCATAAATTCTCACTAAATTTGTATCGAAAAGTCAGTTACACACTTAAATTACCATGACGATCTATTACACACCAATGTTATTTAAAAGTGAATTTAATACCACCCTGTTATATGCAACACCACTCTCATAGTATGCGGTATATTACACTCGCTCCCACATCAGCGCTACGTCAGAAATTGTATTTTTTAATATCTTTTTTACTTTCTTTTCTTTATTAGTTAACTTTTATTTTATTAATTATATTTTACACTAATTAATTCCTAATCAATTATTAAAATTCTCTAATAATTATATCTTCTTCATTGCAAAATGGTAAAGAAGAGACTTTTAGCAATGACCGCCAAGGAAATTGCCCGCAATCTAGAGTTGATTCGTGGAGTGGAAGAATTCTTCCATTCCAAAATGTATCCATAAAAAGGTTGCTTCAGTTTCTTCCATTGATTGGCCATGAAAACTAAGCTTTCATTGTTATTTGTTGCGGCTTGTAGTTGTATTAGGTATACATTCTTTGTTATTTTTTCATGTTCTTCCCATTTTCAATCGATCACTCAATACTCAAAAGTGTCCACCGAAGCCTCACTGATTGAAACCTCCCAAATTTTTACTCCTTTTGGAAGTAATTATTTCTTGGTTGCTTCTTGTTATTGATTTGTTTTAAGCTTAATGGGGTGTGAAGAAGATGAGGAGGGTGGGGTGTGAAGAAGAAGAGATGTGGGGATGGGGTTTATAAGAAATATTATTTTTTTTAATTTTTTTTTTTTTACTTTAATAACTAGCTGGTGCGCATGTTTTTTTTTTAATTATTATTATTTTTCCATGTCAACTTTAGGGATAAATAAATTCACTTTTAAATAACAAATGTGTGTAATAGGTCGTCATGATAGTTTAAGCGTATAACTGACATTTCGGTACAAATTCAGGGGAAATCTATGCCTTTTCCCAAGAAAATATATGACATGACAATTGTTATCATAAATAAAAGATAATTTTTTTAAAGGTAATCTTTGATATTAGATTCGATATTTTTAAAGTATGATAGTCATTATTAAATGTACATATTTAAGCATTTTTTAGTTTTGAGTAAAATTTTAAAATTTAATTCTAAGTCAAAATAATAAATAAGCTAAAACCTAAAAATCAAAAGTTAATTCAAATAGACTATAAATATTGTACTTTGAATATTTGACCGGTTAATAAATCAAACTTAGTATGATAAATTCTAATTAATTTGATTCGATAATTTATAATCAAATTAAAATACAAAAAATTAGTAACTCATTTAATTTTTAACTAACTAATACAAGTTGCCGTAAAATAATTGAAGTACTTATAAAATCTGTCCAAATACAAGAAAAGACAAAAATAAAGGAGGGAAAAAAGTAATATCTTTACTAGTACTATGCTCTTTTTACATTCAAGCTGCTGCAATAATTTGATCTTAAAATATTTTTTTCGTTTTAAATTTATCTGATATAATTTATTTAAGTATGAAATTAAAAAATATATATATTTTTTAATAATATTTCAAAATAAATAATTTCTTTAATAGAAAAATATATCTTTGTGGATATTTTTTGCCAAATAGATCTAATATGAGTAAAATATTAATAATGTCTTTTAAGATTCATCAAATTAGATAATGTGTCTCTTTTTTTTAAGACAGACCAAAAAAATGATATCAATAAATTGGAAAAAAAGAAATAATAATCTGTCTTTACTCTTTTTATGTAAGTTAAGAATTTATTGTAATTTTTTTTTTTTTTTACACGAGTAAGATTGTCGTTTATATTCATAAAGTACTATACAAATATTAACTTGTAAAATTACATTGAGTATGTTATTTTATTATAATATTTTGTATAATTGTTTATATTTAGACTTAAATTTGATTTGAGACTTTTCTACTCAACTGACTTTTAAATTATTACATTTATTATTGATGTTGCACTAGTCCATAGTATATAATTTGGCATCTTATCAAGTGAAAATGACTGACTCTCAAGGAGGTACGCAACCAAATTCCAAAATATACCAAAAAGAAATGGTATACAATTAAGAGTCGTTTATTAGCGGGTTAAAGTTACATAAATATTAGTATTGAAAATTATTTATAAAAAATAAAAAATTATGTATTGTTTTATATAAACTTTCGTTATTCATTTATTAATGGTTAATGTTTTATTCTATATAAAATAATATATAGATTTCTTAATAACTTGTACATATATTGTTATTTCATTTTTTATTTCGTAAACAATAATTTTTCCTTATAAGTTATACATATATAATAGTTATGAGACAACAACAACATATTCAGTGAAATTTCATAAATGAGATCTGAAGATGATAGAATATAGGCAGACCTTACCACTACTTCTTGGAGATAGAGAGATTGTTTCGAAAGACCCTCAGTCCAGATACAATGAATTCAGGTACAAAGAAGAAGGACATATAATAGTTATACGAGTTTCTAAATTACCAATAGTAATTTCATATATAAATAACTTATCTCCTAACCAAATCAATAAACATGATATTATTAGTTAAGTAAAATTCAACACTTACCTAACTCACCTTCAAATCAATTACCAAACGGATACTTCTATTTCCTCAAACTTATATTTTTTGTTTTTCCATCTGATGTTTTGTATCTATATTGAAGTGTGATTAAATTCGAATTTTATACATCAGGGATACAACATTTTCTAACAAAAAAATAATTTTATATTCAGGAAAATGCGAACTCGAACATCTGATTAAGGATTAACAAATCCATTTGCTCAATCTTTTTTCAAACTTCACATGTTTATTTATTTATAAATTTATTATTTCTGTCTGAGTAATCAAAATCTTGTTCCTTTTTGTTTCTCTTCTTGTTTCTTTCTTACATACTTTAGCTTCTCTCTTTTCTTTCCCTCAAAAACTTGCAACCCCACAAAAGCTAAAAAGGGTACTGAGGTACTGAAGCTCCTCATATTACCCTTCATTTCAGGCGGATAAACCGGTGGTTTTTTCACAGATCCAAACTTTAGCTAATCTTTTTTTGAGGTCTTGTCTCTTTTAAAGACATGGGGTTTCTAATTTGTACATTTTCTTGAATGTTTATGTTCTGAATGTTACATTTCAGCTGAGTTGCAGCAAGATTATTGGTTTTTTCAACAAGGGTGTTTGGGAAATTTCTTGAAATGACTTATCTTGAAAGATTTTACCTTTTGGGAAACTAGTAATTGTTGTGCTGGTGTAAAGAACTAAACTTTCTTGATTTGTATATTGAGATTTATGTACAGCTGCAAAGAGGGTGGTTTTGAAATGAGTTTTTCTAAAAGATTTTAACTTTTGGGAAACTTATAGTAATTGTTGTGCTGGTGTAAAGGACTTGCCTTTCTTGATTTGTGTATTGAGATTTATGTACTGCTACAAGAATTTTCCACAAGGGTGTTTGGGAAGATTAGAAATGACTTTTCTTGAAAGGTTTTACCTTTTGGGAAACTAATTGTTGTGTTCGTGTAAAAAACTTACCTTTCTTGATTACTGTAGTGCTGGAAGAATTTTCATAATGGTATTTGGGAAGCTTAGAAATGACTTTTCTTGAAAGGTTTTACCTTTTGAGAAACTAATTGTTGTGCTGGTGCAAAAAAAATAAAAAAATCCTTTCTTGATTTGTGTATTGGGATTTTTCAAAATGTAAGGGTGTTTGGGAGTTTTGAAATGACTTTTCTTGAAAGATATCACCTTTTGGTATAGTAATTAAAACTGTTGTAGATTTTTTTTTCCCCTTGATTTGTGTATATTGAGATTTCCAAAGTCTATTTGGTTTCATAAGGGTGTTTGGGAAGTCTTGAAATGACTTTTCTTGAAAGATTTTTTAACTTTTGGGAAAGTAATTTTTGCTAGTGTAATTTTCTTTGAGATTTCCAAGATTTACTTGTTTATGGGGTTATTTAGAATTTTCATATAAGGATGTTTTGAGAAGTTTTGAAATGACTTTTCTTGGTTTTCTGGTTTTATTTAGATGTTTGTATCCTGATTTGAGCATTTCCATCAACAGGGTGTTGGTTAGTCTTGAGTGATGCTGATCTGTGTAGCCATTTGAATCTGTGGATTGTTTTGCTGGTGGCAATATGGTTGTGTAAAGGTATGTTCTTTATCTTTGTATGTTCTTGATACTTGATATTTTTCGATTACTTTGTTTCTCTTGTAAAGATTGTGACTTTCTGTTGTTATGTTACCAATTTCATTTGTATGGATAAATCTCTTCTTTTGTGAGTATGGGGATGTTTTTATCTTTTCAAGATTCAATTTTTATGGTTATTGTTAGCTCATTGAGTTGATTTTTCTTTGGTTTTGTACTAGATTGCTATGTTTTCACTACTTTTTCATCCTTTATACTATGTTGGGAAGATTTTGTGGATATAACTACTCCAGTCTTTTAGCTCCCGTTCGGCCATATATTTCGAAGTTGAAACTAGAAATTTGAGTTTTTGAAGTTGAATTGAAGTTTTGTGAGTGGAAGTTGGCCAGTTTTTGGAAACTTGAAAATATTTGAAGATTCAGATTTTCAAAATCTGATCAAATTTCATGGCCAAACAAATAGTTGAAGAAAAAAAATCAAAATCTATGGCCAAACGCTAGCTTAGTAGCTAAATTCTTGAACTTGCTTGAATTCTATTAGTTTTTGGTCATGTGTTTCAAATATGGAAATTTGGAATAACATGGGTGAATTGTATCAAACTTTGTGAGCTGTGGAACTTCTGTTCTCAACGTTTTTCATTATTATAGGAGAGAATCAAGAATTGAAATGGAGGAAGGATTCGAGTTTAGGCCGTGGGATGAATTGTTACCCGATGCACTCGGGCTAATATTTAGAAACCTCTCTCTTCAAGAGGTGCTAACTGTAGTTCCAAGGGTTTGCAAGTCATGGGGAAAAGCAGTAAAAGGACCTTATTGTTGGCAAGAGATTGACATTGAGGAATGGAGCAAAAATCGCTGCCCTGAAAACCTTGATCGGATGCTTCGCTTGCTTATTCCAAGAAGCTGTGGTTCCCTTCGTAAACTCTGTGTCTCTGGTCTATCGGACAAATCGAGCTTCGAATTCATTGCAAACAAGTTAGTATATCATCTTATTGCAGTTATATATACATCAGTTAAAGATACTATGCCTCATGTAGATTGTAATAATGCATTATGTAGAAGTTCAATTTCTTTCAACTCATTTTGTATAAATTTACCGTGTCAATGTACTGGATATGAGTCTCCATAAGGAAAGACAAATCCTTGGATGATAACAAAGAGTACATTTTGAATTTTTTTAAAAAAAAGAGGAAATATGGAAGTTCTATTGCATTCGAGTTTGTTGCTGATCTAATTGGAATTCAGTAGACTTGTCGTATAGCAATAAAGAACACTTTCTTATCCCCTCCCGTGTTTGTAAATATTTACTTGAAGTGAACGTAAACTTCTCTGTTTTGGTTGCTAGTGCCAAATCTCTGCAGACATTGCGGTTGCCAAAGTGTGAATTAAGCGACTCCGTAGTGGAACAGGTTGCAGGAACATTTTCCAACATTACGTTTTTGGATGTAAGCTACTGCATAAAAATAGGTGCAAGAGCCCTGGAAGCCATTGGGAAGCATTGTAAATGTCTGACTGGTTTGCGTCGAACTATGCACCCACTCGAGGTTATCGACAAGCTCTCACAAGACGATGAAGCCCTTGCAATTGCTACATCGATGCCTAAGCTCAAACAACTGGAAATTGCTTACATGCTGGTTGGTACATTGAGCATATCAGAGGTTCTTCAGAACTGCAGGCAGCTCGAGCTGTTAGACGTAAGGGGTTGTTGGAATGTGAACCTTGATGAGAACTTTGTCAAGAAATTCAATAAGCTAAAGGTTGTCGGACCCCTTGTCGTGGATTACTATGATAAGAATGGCTGGGACAACTGCTCGGACTATTCAGGTTCTTCTGGTTATATACCATGGGACTTTGTGGCTGGTGACATTGATGATGACTTTGACGATGATGAGATGTCTGATGGCTACTGGGAAGACGAGGAACATGTGGAGGATGTGGAAATGTGGTTTTACGATGACTTAAATGCTGTGGATGCTGGATATGATTGGCCCCAATCTCCTTGAGGTTTGATGAACTAAGTTCTGATTCAATTTCCAGTAGTTTTTCGTATACTATATCTTGTATCTGCTAATGACTCTGCTTATACTACTATCTAAATGAAAGTTTGCTTGCTTTCGAAGATGTAAATGTGATTTCTGTGTTCATCAGATTATATGTACTCCGCGGAATCATATAATAAAAAGTTGTCATTGTATCAATTGATTGAGTTCAACTATATACTTTTCAGCTTTCTCTTTGTTGTGTTCCTTGATGAATCCATAAACTTAACGCCTTATCAGGGCGATCTTAGTTGAAACACTCATCAGGATTGTCTCGAGTTGTTCCATACATTTTTCGTATGGGAAGCTATTGTTGAACTCATGTTACTTTGATACGTTACAAGGTGTTCTGCTATTGATCTTCCTTGTTCTATTATGTGTACATTGAATGTCACAAGTCCATGTTTTACCCATGTTTGAAGTTCATCCATTCCTTATCAATGGCTACAACTAATTGTAGAAGATGAAAAAAGAGCTTGAATTTTGGTCTCTTGTGTGGGATTCTCAACTTTCATTAGCTTAGGCCAAAAGATATGTTGCTCTGACTCTTCAAAAATGTTGACAGACATGTCCGATCCTCCAAAAATAGTGCATTTTTTGAGTATACGTTGTTGGTGCAGCTAGTGGCGTAGTTAGGAATTTGGCAAAGGGTATGCAAAACTAAATATGCTATCAAAATAGCTAACCATTAAACTCGTACACCACAATTTCCTGATGAAGGATTTGCACTGGACCACCTAGGGGCTTCGCCCATATGTGCAGCAACATTTTTGGAGTGTTTGAGCAATATCGACCAAAAGTACCTTGCTTTGGGAAGCAAAAATCTCAGTGACACTTGATGAGGAAATAAAGCACTTAAAAGAAGACTATTTTGAGTTGGTAAAAAGAAAACAAAGGAAAAAGGTGGTTTCTCAACTAATCCCAACACCAAAAGGAAAACATAGAGAAAGTTAAAATCTAACTTTGGTATAGTGAAAGAAAGATATAATTGAGATGGAAATTTTTCCTCCCAATTCCACCAAGAAAAAAGCAAAAATTGACCAAAGTGAAAGAGTGAACTTAAAGCCAAAAATACCAACAAAATATTTGACATCTTAAAGTTATTTTCATGGGCCCTCAAATGAGACATCTAAGGACAAACATGAAAAATAATACAATTGACTTTGTGTTAATAAAAGCATGTCTACTTTTTTTTTTTTATGTTTACTTAATGGACCACACAACATCTTACATCTTATTGAAGTGTTAGCTTGACTTTTTGTTTTCAAACATTTTATTATGTTAATGACACTTTTTTTTCGATGATCGAGAAATTCGTCTGGAGCTGAACGTAGTCTTTGAAACCTGGAAACGATGAATCTGACCCTCTATCCTTCTCTATTTTGACGCAAAGCTGAAACTTATGACTTAACTTTGTATAAGTTGATGATCAACGTAAATATTATCTAGCTATGATTAGAGAAAAAAATGAATTCAAAGAAGTGATATAACATATCCTGATTAATTTAGGATTAAGATATGGTTAATTATTGATTGATTGATCAAATGATATTTTTTTGTCAATCTTATAATAATTAGTGATTGATGGGAAGGGAATAAAAGAACTAATTGGATTTTCTTTTTGGATGGAAAAAGGAATTTCTACATTTGGGAATCGAATGTAACTATCATATTATCCCAATTGATTCTTGGACTCACTTTATTCTCTTATTGATGCCACTTATCTCCTCCTTTGGTGTCATTTTTTATTCCGGTCGCGTTCGAATCAATTTACACACATTTTATTTATTTCATTGAATATATGCTTTCTTTCGCTAGCAAAAGTATCAGATACATCTGTCTATTAAGGCTTAGGCATCTTAGAAAAGAATCATCTAATACTTTTTTTTATCTCGAATTATATGAATCTTGAAATACTCCCTTTGTACTACAGTAATAATTTAATTTAAAATTAATGTGATAGATGTATAGGACAGATTAAAACAGAAACTATAGGTCAATAATTTTTTGTATAAATTTTAGGAATCACATAGTTTTAATATGAAATTACAATCTATCCCTATTTAGTTTGTAATTACATTAATTCCTGAAAAAGTAAAACAAATCGGATACATAATATGTAGCTCGGATACATTATAAAATAAGCCGGATACATAATATGTAGATCGAATACATTAAAAACTAGCTCAGATACATTATAAAATAATTTAGAATTAGGAGAGAAATAAGGAATTTTAGAGGTTTTTAGAAATAGAAGGAAATATTAGAAATAAGGGAAACATAAGACGTGTATTTCAGTAATTTTTCCTAATTGGTATGGAGGGAGAAATTTTGTTTTGCTAAATAAAGATTAAGGCCAAAAATGAAACAAATACTACATGAAATTGACCATATTTCTAAATTATTAATAGTTTTTGGCAAATATAGAATGTAAAATGCCCTTTATGATTAATTGACATGAATGTCCAACAATGACTTTATTTTTTTCATGTTTTAATTTGAAAATCTCTTAAACAAACAATCTTTTATAGAAATGCATTTACTATTTATTTCCATCATGTATTTATAATTTACTTTATTTGTCATTTGATGTGAATGATGTGTATGTTGAACTGTTATTTTTGATAGATCATCGATTCAGGTAAATCATTACAAAATATGTTAGATCTTTAAAAAAAAACCTCTTTTTTAATCACCATACACGAAAAAGTTTTATAATAAATTATTAGATATTAAGGCATTGTCCGACCCTAAAATCAGGAATTATTGATCATGTCTTTTCTATAGAAAAAGGGAATCTCTGTGGTCCAATAAAAGTGATGTGAATTATTCAATAATTGATTTCGATTTGCTTCGTAAAAAAGAAATATCAAAAGAAAAGTTATTAATTTCAACACTAATGTTGAATATAAATTAACCAACCAACCAATTCCTCAGGGTAAATACTCCATCTTTAATGAGAGATCTTGAGTCTGAGACTTTGAGTCTTGAATATGAAATTGTCTTTGTTAAAAAACGCTTCACATCCATTGTGAAACTTCCCATCACGAATCCTAATCCTAATCCTAATTTAACCGACCTCAATGCGAATACCAGATGAAAAAAAATAAAATTAACCAGTCTAGAAGAAGTGAATAAACCAATGTAAATATGAAACCATAGTCAATATTGGTGTGAATTATTGTCATTACCCCCCCCCCCCGCCAAACAAAGTGATGTGAATTATTCAATAATCGAGATCGATTTGCTCCCCCCCCTCCCCCTCCACACACAAACAAATTAAATATGATATCTCCTTCGTTAAAAAGCATTTTACCCCCATTGTGTACTTTTCCAACACGAATCTGAACATAATCGATCTCGATGTGAATACCGAACACTAGATAGGAAAAAACTTTAAAAACTAAACCCTGCCAAATTTCTATGAAAAGTTCTTTAATCAAAAGTCTTAAGTTTGAATGGAGCTTGAATATGACAAATCACCCTTAGTCATAAATCTCATGTTTGAATTATGAATATGATATTGCCTTTATTAAAAAGTGTTTTACCTTCAATGTGTACCTTTTCAACACGAATCCAAAACTAAATCGACCTCAATGTGAGTACCGAACACCAAATAGAAACAAAAATAATAGAATAAACCAGTCTAGAAGAAGTGAATAAACCAATGTAAATGTGAAACCATTGTCAAAATTTCTATGAATTATTGTCATCACACATAGAAGTCAAACAAAAAAACATGAATTTTACAGAAATGGGGTAGCCACCCCATGTTAGAAAAAGGTGAAAAAAAGATTCCTTTTAATTGACTCATACTAAAGAAGAAGACAATAATTAAAAGCCCCACACCAAAAAAAAGATTTGTTTCAATACATTTGGTTTTTCTTTCTTGGCTTATTACTATTGCAGTGTGTGTAGCAGAAGCTGTAGGTAAGACTCTGAAGATGCTTTTTTGATAAAATGCCAATTCATGTCAGATCTTCAAAGAATATTTTGCATAAAAACATAAATTTTACATCTTCACTCACATGTTGAGTGTCCTCATTTTCACACCAGCACCAGTGTTGTTCCCAAATCCAAATAAATAACGTACAACGACAATAACATATCCAGTGTAGTTCCATAAGAAGGGTCTCGGGAGGGTAGAGTGAACACAAACTTACCCTTATCTTGAGAGGTAGAGAGGTTGTTTCCGATAGAGAAAATGCATATCAAAACAGGTCAGAAATACCGGAAGTGAAGAAACCATGACAAAGCATTTTGTAACCTTGTACCATAATCTGTGTCCACCACAACGAAATAAGTAATGTACAACAGTGCAAGAAAACAACCCTTAAAAAGAAAAAATGTTCAAAATACCATAACTCCTAGTTTTAGAACATGAAGTAGCAATCTTTTTTCACCTTTTTTGATCAATAAATGTAATCTTTTTTTCTTCAGATGGTGGTGTCTTGGTCAGCTTGTCGTGCACCTTGACTATTCTACCGGGTACATGTTACAGGTACTTGGTGACTCCGTCGCCAAGGCTTAGGCAGAAGGGAGGAAGAAATGACATAGTGTTTTTTTCTTTTTTGATAAAGAGTTGTAGAACATAAGTCACTCGTAGGATTACACTAGGTTTGTTGTTGTTTAGAAGTAGAACATAAAGTAACAATCTTGAATAATACTACCCAGCTAGCTAATCAGACGCGAGCCCCTCTTCGAGTGGAATGAGGGATCAAGAGACAAATAGGGAGGCTTCTATGATGGTAGATGGGGAGGATTAGATGCTAACCTCCAGATCGTCTTTTTTTGTTTTCGTTTATGCAGATTTACATTGTTTCAGCTGCCATTTTAGTGGTTTCTGGCTGGTAGGGCTTGAATGTTGTCGAGTATTCTGTGATGGCTTCGAATTCAAAACATCAGATCGATATAGTTCCTCGTCTTCAATAACAGAAGGTATACTCCATGTTCCAAGAGATGGACCTGACGTTTTCCCGCCTAACAATAAAAGGAAGCTAGTTAAAATTTGGGCAAATTCTAAAGGAATAAAGCAAAATCCTGATAATAAAGATCATAGGTTGAAGGGTCAAATAGTTGAAGGATTCGTAAAAAAAATTAATAGGCGAAAATATTACCTTCTTTAGTAGCTTCTTCACATCTCTTCTGATACTTCAGAGAGAGCTCGGGATCAAGAGCTTTCAAAAGACTATCATACTTCTCTTCAGCTTCAGTTATAACATTTGCCTGGAATTCGCTTCAGTTAGCTTCTACATTGAGAAAAAAACAAATCTCGAGCATTCTTTCTTTCACGGTTCAAGTACTTATTGCAACATTTTGTTGCAGTATGGTTAAATCTTAACAGTTAGCATCCCCTTGGAAGATTTAATCCGACATTTCTAAAACTAAATAGGTCAAATGTCCCCGACTCTCCTAAATACTTCACAAGTAGATGTTTTAATTGAAGGAAATACAAGAATATGTGATCGAAAACAACATCCCAAATGCACTCTTCACGAACCAGTCATGGACATTAAAGTCCCTATAGAAGGAACAGAAGCTCCAAAACGGATTATTTGTTTTGAAGACTCAAACCGGCCCATGTTCATAGCATTTATCAGAACAAACGCGGTTACTTACCAGCATGGTTGGTGCTGCAGAAGCCCCATAAATTCCGTTGAACATGCGCAGAATATTGAAACTATTCTCTAGTACATCGTCCTATGAAAAAGAAAAAGGAATAACTCATCTTCCCGCATGAATGACTTAAGAGGGTAAACAAACCATTGAAATTAAATGATTCACCTCATAATCAAACCTGGCATAATCCGGTCATTTAAGATCATCCAAATTTATCACATCAAGAAAACCAGAGAACCCGCATTAATTGGGAAGCACAAAAACTTTTCTCTATCAGAATGGAAATAATTAGCATAATTTACCGGATACTTACAAGTCATCGGATATCTCCACAAGGAACTCCGATATTGTCAAAAATTCCATATGCATATCATTGACCTGCAGAACAGTTTCAAAAGAAACACATGAACACAAAATCACAACATAAAACGATTAATGCATATGACTAAAAGCATTGTCAACTTATCGTTGAGAAAATTATATACATGAAATCAAGAACACGAACTACAACGTAAAACAATTGATTACTACACTACTCATTAAGAAATTCTACTGGGAATACTATGCATGGAGTACTTCACAACTAGTAACTCTTCTTGCCTTTTGCCTACACACCACCCTCCCCAGACCCATTGGTGAGATTACACTTGCTGTTGTCATCTCAAGAACCAATAGTTTGATATGAAAATGGTAAATTATAAACAATTTTAGCAACTCTTAATATACTTCAATTTATAGAGGAGGAAAATTATATTGAAGTTACATTTCAAAGATAAAGATATCAGAATGTTTCTAGTCAAAGCAAAATGTTAAAGAAACCAATGACCACTTCTTCCTAATGAGATATACCTTTTCATCTCTCAGTTGATACAACAGAAGATTCAGCACCCGGTAATCAAAGGACTTCAGATGAATTGCCTTCATGACATCTTCAACTGAAATCTGTTCACAGAATCATTGATCAAAACCATCCATGGAAATAAGATAGGGGCTCAGATAGGACATGAGTCACAGTTTAAAGGAAAGATCATAAGTCATAGCTAATCCTGCGACATAAAAATCAAAAGTACGCATTTCAGGCACTACAGGATTTCAGTTAAGTAATCTAGTAACTGAAACTGCTTTTTTTAACGTCCCAAAACACACGAAAGGATTATGACTCCATTGTTTAGTACACTTATCAAGACAATCTATCCCACAAATTTTCAGCTTTGGGTCACATAGGAACTTCGCCGACAATATGCTAGAATCCATAAAGGTATTTTATACAGCATGGATCTGGCAAATGAGTCTGTATATTGTATGTCTTTCTAAGAATTGCTTTGACGCCCTAATTCATGCATAGGTTAGAATTATTACTCTAATTCACAACCTAATGAAAATCAAGTAAAGAAAAGACCACAATTAATGTCTGTAAGAGGTCCATGGCATTGGAATAATTAGATTCAAGAAGACTATCCCCCGATAAATCTTAATCAGAAAGGAATATTAGATAAGAAACTTGTGAGAATTTGATCAATTTGTTCAGAATATGGAATCAATACCTCTTGTTTACTCCCAAGTGCATGACACAGCTTTCTCTCCAGAGACCAATATTCTGTTCCACTACTAAACTCTTCTCTTACCCTGAACAAAGTGAATAAACACTTAAAGGTCACAGCATAAGAACCACCTCACGCCATGGAAAGTTGACCAGCAAAGTATCTATAGAGTATTTTACCCTAGAAAAGAACTACCTTTAGCACAAAAACAGAAATCAAACTTCAAAGAGCATATACACAAAACGAGGCAAAGAAAAAGGAGAAGAGAGAAAAAGATGTGTTGTAGACAGATTCTGCCCTCTTTCTTTTGTCATTCCTGTGCAATCACCTTCTTCTGAACTTTCTATAGGGAGGACTACACGGGTGAGTAAGCAAGGTAGACAAATGACTTACTGATTGATAAAAAAGAACAAAAAGGAAATGTAAACAGTACAATGGATGTAACAAAGACAACAGTACAAGAAAGAAGTCAGAAAGATATTCTATGAGTGAAATGGTCTTCAAAAGATTTTTTGGAGAAGTTGTCAGTGAAAGTGAAGTAAGCAAAGTTCTTATTAAAATATTCCTAAGGAGATAAATAATTCTAGCATGGTTTGGAGCTTCACAAACAGAATGGAAAAGGATGAAAAGGAAAATAGCTATATGAAGTTAGACCTGTCTGTCAAAAGCCCATGCTGCTGAAGTAAAATAGAAAGAGGTCTAAACGGATCATTGGTCATCATTCTCACATATGTAAGCTCCCAGCTTTCTTCCTGCACATAATAAAACACACAGAAATAAGGAATTGGATTCAACTATAAGCAAGTAAAAACTCAAATGTTCCTAAAATATTATTTATGAGAATCTTATGTGCCTGTAGTACTACCACACTGTATTCACGATATGACAATTGAACCTTCCTCACTGATGGCTGCAGCAGTTTCTCATTTAAATTATCCAACTGCATCAAGAAAGATATACGAATTAGAAAGAGGTTGGGATGTTTCCCTTCTTACCTACCCAAGGGGAAAGAAATAGATCTTTACCCTGTAGTATCCTTTTTACCCAAACAAAGCAAAGGGGGACAAAAAGGAGTGAACAGCAGAGGAAAGAAGTCACGGTTGTTAATAAGGAAAGTATCTCCTGTCGAGAGCGATGCGTATTTTAACGAAATTCCATGATGTGTCATGTGCAACAAGATTTTATTGAAATGCTTCAACCCAAAATGATCAGCAGCCTGTTAATCTCCTTACCTGATAAATGTAACTTTCAGTAAATGAAAGTATTGGTAGGTATCTGAACATAGACTGAGGTTGGTGAGGATCCATTTTGTGAAACATAAAATAAGACCTGCACTGGCACACGAAACTAACATCAGCTTATTATTTCTACAAGGTCCTAGAGCAATAAAAAAACAGAAAACTTGGTCAGCCAACATCAATAATTTGATGCATGGTGTTAGAGAGAAAATAACCCAGTCTTGCAAGTCAGCAAATATGCATAATTTTCCAATATGATTTCAGAGTAAGGGCAATGGATGAATTTACAACAAGATAATTGAGAAATTAAGTAAATTTGGACGACTGAAACACAAGAGTTTAACTCAAGAGTGAGAGTTAAGAATTATAGTGGTTAAGAACATTACACCATTCTCAGTTCTTACAAGCTAGAAGGGGATAAATGACCTGCGGCAGGTATTATTAAGGTTAAGAACATAAGATCATTCTAAGTTATTCCAAGCTAGAAGGGTCTAGCATAAAGAAAGAAGAGAATTGCCTTCAATATATGCTTAAAAAGGTAGTCACCAATGCGAGAAGCCAGTTTGTTGGATTATCAATAATAGCTTACAGGGTAAAGTTCAAGTGCTCCTTTGGTTAAGGAATGTGAAGACATCAAGATGACTTACGGCAGTCATCCTGCCTATGGATGTAAAAGTGCAGGACAAGATGAATGAAATATTCTTCATTTCCATAGTTAATTTTCTTTTTCGTACAGTTCTTCTTATCAGATGTTGGTAAAAGGTTATTCTTGATTAGAATAAGAAAATAATGAGTAATAGTAGGAATTTGATTCCACATTGCATTTGGTGGACAGTGTGGAAGGAGAGGAATAGTAGGAATTTTGAAGATATATCCAATTCCATTCACAAGGTTAAATGGAATTGCATTGTATCTCTATATTTTTGGTGTAAAGAGATAGGATTAGAAGATTCAGATCAACTTTTAGAACTCTTAGGATCCTTGTAAGTATTATGCTTTTTGTTCTTTTCTGAATTTTTTAAAGGTCCCCAACATACCCTTAATGCTGAAGAATACAATGTTTACCAATTCTCAAAAATAAGAAAATAATGAGTACTTATCTTTTTTTCTTAGAAAGGTAATATTTTACTGGTTTTATTTATCCTTGATAATGTTATATATATCACTTATCAGCACTCATTTTTCCAGCAAGCTTCATACAATTCCTCCATTTCAACATTAATGCATGGGATATTTTAGTCAGCTGTCTTTATTAATCTTTATCCCATTTTAGCCAATATGAATGTAGGATAATTAGTAAGATGATATCCTTCACCTAGAGTCTCATCAGGCATTTACCACAACTAGGACAAATATTTATTTGATGAAGACCCATTTGCTTTATCCTGTTCATCAACCCAACATGCACTACAGTTAAAGCCGCCATCTTTTCATTTGTCCACCTTTTATTACTAAAATGAAGATAGTAACAAAGATGAGTTTGAAAACTACCAAATCACCCTATCTTAAGTCCTAAGCAGCATAACTTGTTCAGAGATGAGAACTACAATTGATACGACATCATAAGAAGTAGTGGAGTAATGTGAATCGAAAAAAAAGATGCTCCAACATGCAAACTACTTAGTCCTAGATTGATGAGATGTTCACTCGATAATCGAATATCAACTTGCCAAAAAGCTGATTACGCTGTTTTCCCCAACATACAAAAAGACAGCAAAAACCTTTGCGAATTTAATCATCAAAATCCTGTGTTGTTTGCCAGCAATATACAGAGACACGTCCAGAGACCAAAAATGGTATGATAAACAGCAATCCTTAAGATCCACAAGGAAAATAAATACTCACAAAATCTTCTAATGTAGAATTAGCTCGTTGCATAGCATCAAGTCCAATCATTGGCATATCTTCGGATCCCATTTTAGATGGATCCGGTATAATCTTATCACCACAATCAAGTGGACCGGTATTTTCCATTTGTTCAACACCTGCAAGAAAGTTAAAGGTGGAAACAAGCTAATTCCCTCTGCTCGGGTAAAAAGAAAAAGCAAGCTAATTCCAGGAAAGACAATACACTTCTAACATGAATACAGGCGAACTGGAAAATCTCATATATTTTTATTACTTCTGAAATGCCACCAGCTGATATGACAAGTTTGTGGTATTTTGGCTCATCGGATTTCAAAGTATTTGACAACCCCGTCTCCCAATTCCCACTACGTTTTCTCATTTGTGCTCATTTCATTAGCGAGTTATTAATGTAGGTTTATCATAAATCAACTATGATAGAAACCTCATGGTTCTGTAAGACATGACCAACTTTTTGAGAAATTATGGGGAGAAAGAGAGCAATAGATACAGATGTAAGGGGAAGGTCAAAGATTGACTTGTACTAGTAGCACCTGGAAATTGTAAGCAAATAAATTAACAAACTAATCCCATATTTGAACATGATATGTGTCATGTTGTGTGGGAGATCACCAAGGAAAAGGTATCAAAAGCCCACCACATTTCCATAAAAGTACATCATTTAGCAAGTAAGATGGAAACAAAATGATCAGATCTTTTGAACTCCCCTTTTTTTTTGGCTTTTTGGATCAGTAAGTTTCAGCATCTAGTCAATACAAGTCCTTTTATCAAAATTCCAAGGAAGAATCAATTACACAAATAAAAGGAACCAAATCTCAAGGGACGGAACAAAGAGAAGAATAACCAAAGAAAATGTATTGTGCATGACTCTGTCATCACTTCTGTAGAACACACCTTGCTCACTAGCACACTGCAATGCTTCCTCAAGGAAAGCATGTGAAAACTGCCAAAGAAACAACATGTATGTTCACTGCAGCCTCTCACACAATTGAAAGAGCTTCTAAATTTCGATGCAAACCTTTGGCACATGGTCAATAATCAATTGGCACTTGGCACCAATGTCAAGTTCACAGCATCGCGATACCTTCAGTGATATATGAATAATATTAGAAAGTGACTAGAAAGTAGAGAACAACTCTTAGTGTACATCCTGATGTAGCAATACCCATATATACCAACCAATTCAAAATCAGTACAAAGGATCAAAGAAAAGAGAAACACAACCAATTGACTGTACCACCAAATAATCAGCCCTGAAATATATCTGAAGGTATTAAAATGAAGGTTGCTCGTTGTTTAAGCCTTCTTTAGTTCTTTAGGGTTATAGGGTGAGAAGTAATTACTATTTCTCCTTCAGAGTCTTCATATTCCTCCCGCAGTCGGTAATTATCACTATCTACATCTTGAATTGATTTGAGTATGTATCAATTATCCTAGCTCCATAATGATTTGGTAGCTTACAAACCGCGTACAAAAGCACTCTTCTGCTGAAGAGTTACAAAGTCAATAATAATCAATCATAGCTACCAAGTTAGCCACATTTGGGGGAAGAATATATAGGGTCACTCTGTGTGCAGCTAAAATGGAACCCATAACCTCAATTGCTCTTCTTCTATGAAATGGCCTCAAATGGGCAATAAGCAACATACCACGATCTTGGCTTACTAGATAACTTTCTTGGTGAAGGAGAAAGAGTTAAACAAACTAAGAAAGTCTCATTGAAAGCAGGAACTCAAATTGTGACAAAGATTTTCACTAGAAGGGCTGAAGCTATTGGAGGTTACTTAGGCCTGCTATAACTTAATATCTAGCTGTAGAAGAAATGATCTCCCTGAAAACAGGAGGTTTTAGACATTAGTTCCCTTTACTTGATATTGAATTAGTAAAGTAACACCTAGCTAAAGGAGCCTGCTTTGGTGATCCTATAAGGAAGTGTTGCATAACTAAAAATAATAAAATGGTTTTAACGAGAACTCTGAGAGGGTGTAGAAATTTTGAACTCAGTACAAAGTAACCACATCAAAGCTCCTTTCTTTATTCACTTTGCAACTCCCAAATCCCTTCTTCAGTTTTTGTTACTGTCACTGATTGTCAGCATGTCTCAAAACACATCAATCTTGTTCCTACTCCTAACAACAACCGCCTCAATCAAAAACTAATTGGGATAGGTTGTTTTAATTCTCTATATCCATTCCACTTCATTTGGACAAGTTTCATGCTAATACAAGAAAATACACACTCCCTCCAATCTCCATTCCAATTTGATTGTCTAGTTTTGACTTGGCATGAAGTTTAAGAAAGGAAAGAATACTTATGAATCTTATGGTCTTAAACATACCACGTGTAAAGTTGAAAGTAAAGAGTTACTAAGAAATAGAAAGATACATTCTTTATGGAACGGACTAAAAAGGAAATTAAGACAATCAAATTGAAATGGAGGAACTACATACACACTAAAAAATCCGGTTTCAGTTTTTCATTACTGCCAAGCATCAAAACCCACATCAATCTTGATCCTAACAACAACAACGCCTCAATCCCGAACAAATTGGGGTCGACTATTTCAATTCTCTATACCCATTCCACTTCATTCAAACAATTTTCATCCCCATACAAAAAATAATATACACACATACTTAAAATTGAGCCTAAAAACTAATTCAAGAATCAAAAAAGAATGAAGCTTTACCAAAAGAAGGACTACATCAGCAAGAAAACGAAGAGAGCTGGCATTATGGGTGTTGCTAGAAGAACTAACGATACCGTGAGACTCCATCATTTGTATAATTTTCTGTACATTTTCTAGCTTCCTCAGTCCATCCATTCTTAGTTTTTGCTCTGTTCGTCTTCTTCACCCTTCTGGTTTACTGATTAAAGAACACCTCCAACACACAGAAGCACAGCAACGAGTGTGAATTGAGTATTTATTTGTTGTCTTAAAAAAGAAATCACAAAAACGGTCTTTCGTTTTTAGAGTAGGTTAAAAATAGTATTTTTAAGTACTTATTTTTTTTATGGTTTTTCATCTGGTGTCCGCTTTAAAACCCGATTAATCCGAATTCGCGCTGCCTAGGCTCCATTTGGTGGAAGCACTTTTGTACCTAGGCTCAAATATGTCATCGAACTTTGAAAAAAGACTCATTTATGTCATTGTCGTTTGAGAAAAGACTCATCTATTTTTTTTTCTGGTTTTTCATCCGGTGTTCATACCTATATTGAAACCTGATTAATCCGAATTCGCGTTGTCTAGGCCCCATTCGGGGAAAGCACTTTCATACAGCAAGTTTTCCGAAAGTGAACTGAATGGAATTGTTACTTTCCAAAAATCTTGCTTCAAATTAAAGAAAGAAGATTTATTTTCCCACGTAGTCGTCGGTCAAACCAACGATTCTCTTCTCAAAGTAATAAAGAGAGTCTTTTTCTAGTTAGACTTCTATCAATGGAATGAAAGAATCATCGGGTATTGTTTTATTTCCGTCAAATATTTACTGAACCCTTATTAGTGAGATTTCAATACTGATATCGATTGGTCTTAAGGTGGAGAATAAAAAAAAAAATGATTTACCATACATTGCAATATGTTAAGAGTCGAATCTAATCATATATATTCATAACTTTCAAGTGTAAGTTATTCTTTTGTGATGAGAAAAAAGATCTCATATAATCAAGTTAGCAAAATATTTACTATGTTTCTTGAAAATATTGTACTTTGTTCTTGAGTAATTGTTTAGCATACTTCTTTTAGCACATCATTTCAAAGATTAGAGAAACAAGTGGGATCTGGAGAAGGTAGTGTTCACGCAGAGCTTACCTCAAGTAAAAGCATTTCAAAGCAGTTCGAGAGGGAAAAAAAGTAAGTGAAGAAGCGACAAAACGCTAAAGAAAACATGCCAGAGCATTCTTGGCATTGCAATACCAGAACAAAATTTGACAACTAATGACCCTTTAGCAGCAGAACTGCAGGAGATAGAATGATCAATTGTGTTTTCTGAATACACAACGTTACGTTGTCAAATAAACGTGAACAAGAACATCGAATTTCACCTTTCTCCTCTCCCTCCCTACAGAGATATTGCTCAAAAAAACCCAGGAGAAAAGAATCTGCACAAGGATATAAGATTCCTCAAATATCTGTCAATCTTCAGCCATTTAAGTGAGACCATGCATATCAACCCTTTCGTCGTTTGAAGAAATCTTACTGGTCTATACTGAAAGAAACTAGATTCTGTCATTATTGGTTTCCCGCTGTCTCTTCAAAGCTTGAATTTGATTCACTCCCAACTGTGGAAATTCATCCGCGGCTGTATTAGACACATCATTTGTTTTTTTATTTGGTTCTTGACTAAGTCCTCGCTTGTTCTCAAATAACTTTCCAGTTTTCCCAATTGCAAGAATTAATTCAAGCTGTTTGTGTTGCTGGTCCTGTAGATGAGTAAATAACAAATAGGAGTCAGGTGAAGAAAACTAACACAACTTCTATGTAAATTATTGATGCTTAGAAATTCATATTAGCTCTATTTTTCATTACAATACTTTTACTGTCAAGATGCCATTTTAAATTTGGCAAGAGTATGCATATGCTAGATTAACACCAAATAAAAGACACACCCAGTGAAATCCCACAAGTAGGGTCTGGGAGGGTAGAGTGTACGTAGAATTATCCCAAATTCTTGGAGGTAGAGAGGCTATTTCTGAAGGGCCCTCAGATCAAGTTTAGCAAATCAAAGTAGTGATGAAAAGGAAAAACAATAGTGAACATGGTGACTAATAGGAAAGCAGTGCATTCAGGAAGGAACAGTAACATCAGCAAAATAGTGTGATCACCGAAACCTAATATACAACAGAGGATAACAGATAACAAAAGCAAGAAACTACATGAATAAGGCTAATACTACGACAGATACGGTGCTCCAGATTAGCACCAAGCCTAATCCCATTGAAAAGAAAGACAACGTTCTACTACCTACCAACTTTCTACCCTAATATGCGACCTCCATACCCTCCTATCTAAGGTTATGTCCTCAGGAAGCTGAAGTTGCACCATGTCCATGCTCGGGATGTCATTTTAAAAAGCTATCAAGAACACAGTTGAAATTATGGTCATTAACACTCCATGCTCATTGTTTTGACCCTCTCCATCATGTTTGGTATCATATTTGAATTAGGGACTCAACTCTCCTTATCCAATTTCACTCACTTTCCCGACAGCAACTACAACAATAAAATAAACTAATAGTAACGACTAATATGAAACGAAAAAACAAAGAGAGAAGGAAATAAAAGCAAGATCTATCTGAAAACTTGTTTCATTTCTAATTATACAACTGCAATGAACAGATATCATATTGGTTGGCAATGCTAGAACATATTCCCTTGCACCTTTGATATCATTCCTAACTAATAGCAACTTTCAATTCATAATATCTTAATAATCTAAAAGAAGGGGTGCAGATATGAAAACTTTCTTCAATAGCGCTTGTATTCTTCTTTTCTTGTTTCGAATAGAAGACTTGGATCAAACTATCAGAAAAAGTATGCAGGAACAGAAGGAAGATGGATAACACAAGGAGATAAGAGAAAAAGGATGCAAGTTTAATTAGACTTTGCAAGTAAAACAATGAATAGAAAACCTTCCATTCCAATATTTTCCTACCAGACTCGAAACATATTATTCCATATTTTAAGCAAAACTATGAACAGATGACCTTTTCTGGTTTGGATTGAGATTCTGCGTGCAATGGAAATCTACACCTGCTTAGGTGCGTGTCTGGAAGATCTTTGAGTAACTATACTTCCCTTTTATTTCTGAAGTTTTCTTCTTTATCTTTCCTGTTTATTATGTCAACGACACACCTTCACCATATATCAGTTCAATCAATATCATAGTTACCAACCCAACTTCTCTAGAGTTCTACTATACTAAGACCCACGGTTGAGATATAATATTTATTAAGTAATTAAAAGTGTGCTCTCTCTAATAGCTTGAACTTTTAGATAAGATGGTCATAAACTTCAACATGGACTAGAGCAGACAGAGGTCCTGGTTTCAAATCTCTACGCCACCCCAAAGAAAAGGCAAAAAGAAAAATGTTTCACGTGTTTGGCTTAGGAAAAAGAATCAAGCCCACGCGTGAGAAGGCGTGTTGACACATAACATTAATTAAGTAATTAAAAGAGTGCTTCCATTTTAAAAAAACTATTTCAAAGTGTGCTCTTGCTAACAGTTTCAACTTTTAGATGAGACGGTCACAAACTTAAATAGTAAAGAAATGAACCTTGGACTAACTCAATCCTAAAAGCTAGCTCATGAGGTGAGGATTTCCCAAGACCAAATAGAGCAAATCTACATCCCACAACCAATGTGGGACAACTTAACACCCCCACATGCCCAGGATTGCCAACTCGAGCATGGACAACATAATATGGGGGCTCAACATCTAGTTAACCAAGGGTTGAGATGGGTTTGCCTCGATACCGTGTAAAGAAATTGACATTCGACCTAATTCAACCTCAAAAGCTAGCTCATAAGCTGAGGATTTTCCAAGACCAAAATCCACATGTCACAACCGATGCGGGACAACTTACCAATCATCATGCACAATACTGTGTTGAACATATCATGAGTTGCATCTAAATGGGTTAACCTTTAGAATCAGACAAAAATGGAGATGTAAAATGGACCTAAAAGTAAACCCTCACATCTTATGCTAGACACAACCTAAAAAAAAATTGTCTGACGGAAGCATTCTTTTATCATCTTGAAGATGTAAATCCACCACAGAAAATTTTCCTGTAAAAAACAATGCCCCTTGGAAATTGGAATAAGCACGTGAATCTTGGAAAAGTAGTTAAACAACAGTTTACCTGCATTGCCAGCAGAACCTTTTGTATTTCACCAAGCTCCTTCTCCAGACGCTCGCCTTGCAATGCCAATGCTAGAGTGGCCTCAGAGTTCTTTTGGGCCAACATTGCAGCCTGGATAGAAAGAAAATGGAATCACAAGAAGGAAGGCTAGAGTATAAGATTACACAAAAATAGTATCTGCAAGAACTGACTCAGAAACTACAAGGCACTCAAGGCTTTAAGCGAAAAGTGAGAGGCAAAACCCATATTTTTCCAAGATGAAGTGTATAATTTACCCAAATACAAAATTACTTGTGAATTTGTTACTTATAAAGTCAACTTGCAATTAAAATTCCGGATTCATTAATTTCAATTAATCGGAAAAAGAATCAATTTGTAGCTCAGAATCAGAAGTGGCAAAAGAAAAGGGAGAGCACTCATATACTAGAAGAAGAAACGGTAGCTAAAAGAGAAAGTATAAGAAGAAAGAAATAAATCAAAAGTAGCAGAGAAACATAATAGTAGAAGAAGTAATTATGCACGGGCATAGTGCAAGTTCATCTACAAAATCTCTAATTACTTGTAACAAAAATAATAGTTGATGAAAAGGCGTGACATATACTAGAAGAAAAGGAAGACACTGACGACAAGAGAATGCTGAAATGTAAATGGAAAGGAGTCCTAATACTCAAATAGCAAAAAGGCCCTATATTTCCTCCTCTCTTTTTTCCCCTTTTAAAGTTAGATTTAAAAAAAAAAGTGATCGCTTCTTTATAGATGATTTTACGCCTTTGCACTTCATCGTCTAAAGAGAGGATCTCTAAAGCACATCACTTCACCCGTCAAGGTAGGCAAAGCATGCCCTTCTGAGGGAGCTTCATCTCTCTCTTAAATGCAAGCTAACCTTGTTTGGGAACGACGTCTGAGTATAGTTTGGGATACCCCTCAATAAGTTGTCTGTACTTTGTTCATATTTCCATAAACTATTCTATGGTTTCAATGGTCAATTAGTGTGTGTGTGTGTGTGGTGGGGGGGGGGGGGGGGGGGGGNGGGGGGACGGACTTTCAAATGGAAGAGCTCCAAGTAAGCTTGTTGGACAAAGTTACAGAATATGTAATCAATAAAATATGCCTCAATCCCACTTTTGATGGGGTCGGGTATGTGCTTTAGAGGTTAAGTTGTTAAATGAGGCAACTCTTAGTGAAAGGAAAAAAAAAGGTTAAGTTGTTATCATGATTAGAAAAAAAAAGAGGTTAACTTGAAACTTCAGTTTCAAAAATAAATAAATTATTATCATGATAAAGCACAAAATCCTTATTACGACTTTACAACTAGCATATGCCAAGTCTCTGAGTCAATTATTTTCTCAGGTTTTACGTTTTCCAAGTCTACTCTGATGTTCAGGTTGTTGTTGGTCCTACTTTATAGAATTGAGACACACTACTACAAATGGTTGTTTCACCTAATAATTTGATGGCTTACAAGTTCAGTAAGCAAGGAGCATTACATTACCTTTTCTAAAGAAAGTTCAGTAAACAAACAAACAGAAATACAAATGGTTTACAAGTAAGTTTCATCAGCAAACAGACAGATATACGATGAAGTCAACTTTTGATCGTTGCGAGAAAGATAATGTAGATTTCATTTTCTTGATAAGGTTATCATATCATCCAAGATAAAGCAAAGAATTTTATGAGTTTCAGGTTAACTTATTTAGATTTTATGAATTATATCAAATAAGAACATTGCAAACGTAAGTTCCCTAAATTTATTTTTTTTGCAAATAATCTCCAATCTGCTAGTATGGTTTTTTGATTCATTTTTCTACATATATGTATATAGTCACTTCTAACATTTATAGATCCAACCAAAGCATCCACCTTTAAATTCAAGCATCCACAAAGTTCTTTGCACTTCAGAATCGTTCATCTATTGATCAATCAAACTTCAAAATAAGAGAACTTTCTAGCACGCACGATGCTTATTAGAGATGACATCATGGAAACATCACAATCCTCAATTTATAGGATAATACTAACTACATTCATAAGATTAAAATGTTTTACTGATTAACAGATAAGTAAAACTTGCTCCAAATCCATTTCCCCTCATCATATGCTTAAAACAACATTATTACCTCAGTAATTGGATCTTTGAGAGTTTTTCTAGTAACCCGAAATCGAATTCCCAGTTTCTCAAGCTGTCTCGTTAGAACCCGAATAATTGTAGCTGAACTCCTCAAATCTTCCTCTACCTTCTCAATTCTTTCCAACAAATTAACCCCTTTTAAATCACTCCCAGACCTGGAAAACTTATTCATACAAATCCTCCTCCATTGCCTTCTCCTAATCACAGAACCAATGATCACTCCACCAACCAACACAACACACTGTGCAGCTAATACCCTATTCCCCAACCACTTCTGAGACCCCAAAACCCAAGAATTCACAGCAAAACCAATAGCTACCACAGCTGAAGATAACAAACACAAAAACTCAAGAATCGAAAGAAACCCATCAAAATTAAACTCATACTCAGCTGAAACTTGACCATTTACAGTTCCCTCTGAATCAAAGCTCTTAACTTTCCATTGATGACATTGCAAAAACTCAATTTTGTCCAAATGGGGTTTTTGTGAACGGAAAATTAAAGGGGTTTTCAAAGGTTTTAGATGTAATGGGGTTGAAATTTTTGGGTTCTTCAAGCAAAACAAATTGATACGAGTGTGTGGAGCTGTGAAAAAGTTTTGGGATACGATTGACATTATTTGGGGTTCCAAGAACTTCCCAAAAACTGATTTTTTTCAATATTTTGATATTTTAACTTTCAAGATTGATGAATTCATGGCTATGGAAGAACCCCAATTGAGAAAATTAATCAAATTCAGGTAGATGAGAACACTCACTCTGAGAATACGAGGATGTTAATTTACGCAGTCAGCGTACGTTAGTTTTCATTAGTGGTTTTGAGTTTAAAATGCGCCTAAAATATGAAATGTTACATTGTCATCCCATTTTTTAGAGTCAAAAGACATTATAGTACCTTTAACTTTCTTAATGAGCCAATATAATCCCCAAACTTTGGGTTTTTGCACAAAAGAAATGTCCCAAAAATATATCCCACTAACTTTATAGGGTTATTACTGATGGAGATAATTAGTCTAGTCCAGTTGCTTTCCTTCCAATCGTTTGCTAAAATTTTGAATAGGCGCTATTTTTTGTCTATCTATTGAGTTTCTTAGTATTGACCAAAAACATATCACTGTTAACTTTTTCATTTTTTTTTCTAACAATTTTTTTTTCTCCCACATGTATTTTACATATTTGTCTAGATACGAACAAGCCTCAAGCTTGAATGAGCTCTCTAATCGAAAATTTCTTTCACATTTTCAAAAATTCGAGTTTAAACATACATGATTTATTAATCAAACTATGGTTTGACTTTATTTTTGTCGGTTATGCCCGTATCTTTGACCTTAATTAATATATATATTATAACTTAATTATGATGACTAGTTAATCTATGATTTGACTTTATTTTTGTCGGTTATGCCATATCTTTGACCTTAATATATATATATATATATATATTATTTGCTTACCTTGCTTGATTTTAGGTATACAACAACTTACCTTTTTAACATGATTTTCCCCCTATAAATACGATTGATATATTTTTAGTTTCTCACAAAATCACATTGAAAAATAGCTTATTTTCAACTACTACCCTCTTTATGGTGCTTAAAGAAAACATTCATTAGTAAATAAAGTTGTGTGAATCAGTTTTTAGCGTTATAGTTGCAAGATATGTGGTCGAGTTTTCACATCAAACCAAGGCCATATAGGTACTAATGGTTCCACTAGTATATGACCTTGGTTCGACATAATATTTTGATGACATATTGTGCACCTATAACACCAAATACCTGAATATCACACAATTTTATTTTATCAATGAATGCTTTTTATAGGGGCAACAATAGAAGATTTATAGAGTAAGTACTTCTTTACTTTATTGATTTAACCAAAACTTGAAAAATATTATCAAAATTACATAATAGAAAAATATATAAAACGATAACGATGTTTGTATACTTGAAAATGCGAGCAAGGTAAGCTAGATGTATTGATTAGGGTTAGGGTAATATTGAATTTGTATTTTAATATTGCTCTTAAAATTTGATATCTATTACTTTTATAATTATTATTGTCTAATTTGATATAAAGATCGAATATGCAGATAGCAAACAAGTTCATGCAATTTAGGAGATTACTACCTTCATGGAACCTTCAAGGATCATTTGGAGTAAAGATAAATTGTGCAAAAATTAATATGTGTTATAGAGATTGATGATGTAAAAATTGTAATGTTTGAGATTAATAATATATAAATTGCAATTATTATAAGAATTGTTTTGTTTGCTTATTTTCAAAATGTTTAATACATGAGAGATAATTTGGCCATTTTGATTACTTAATACATAAACTTTATTAATTTTTGTATTTGTATTTGTATTTCACCTTTGTGTCGCCTAAAGATTAAAACGCGTATTCTTATATAATTTGTATAAATATTATTTATACGGATACTAAAAGTAATAACCATATATAATTAATATATTATGTATTGCTAAACTTATGCAAGTATCAAAAGGTAGCCAAGCATAGTATCATTAATGTGAAATTGTATGAAAGTAATATAACATTTTATATTCTTAATCAAACAAGTCCTTAGGTGTATAACATTATATTTTTATCCCAAATACTAATTTACTGCCACAAATAAAAAATCTTGCAATTATTTTACAGTGATATATTATTTTTATTGAAAATAATATAATATGATTTAAAAAAATCTAGTATCACTAAATGTCTCTTTTGTTATAACGATATAGCTAAAAAAAATTTATTATGACCCAAACTAGATAAGTTAAAAGGTGAGACTTAAAGTCTATATACGTAAAGGTGTGAGGTGGATTTCACATTATTTTCTTTTATTTTTCCTCTGGTGTTCGGAGTCTATGTTGGAGCTCTGATTAAATTTGAATCGCATACTGTAGGACTCATTCGGGGGTGATGCGATCCCAACAAGATTTTCTCCATACCAGTGCTCGAATCTAAAACCTCAGATTGAGAGTGAAACAATCTTACCACTACACCACAATTAATGTTGTTTTGATTTCACATGCTTGTGAGTTAAAAAGAAGCCTCACACAATTGTTGTCAAGAATACTCCTATTATCAATTGTACGAGGCACAAATTTAGAAAATTCAAAATTATTTTCTTATTTATTTTTACATTTGTAGTAGTATTAATAGAACACAATCCTTAAGGAACAATAAATAAAATGGCAATTTTAATTGTTTCACTCTTTGTATATAAAAATATAATGTTTTGAAAAATGCATTTTAAGAAATAAATATAGTTAATAATAAGAATAATAAATTAGAAACTAAGAGATAAATTATATTGTAATTTTTCAGACGAACAAAAGTAAATGTAAATCTATAATTTCTACGATTAACAACGATTGAGGTCACTATGACGCTCATATCATGAATTTTCTTATTGGACTTAATATTATAATAACTAGGGTCATAGGATATAAATCTATCGGATCTTTGTAAATTTAACTTATTAGTATTTGACACATTTGATATGGGTAGATTGAATATACGGTATAATGATATTAAATTTTCGGATATCTAGAAATTCGTAGTGCTAAATTTGATATCCAATTCAAAATTGATATATTTAAAAAATAAAATTCAAAGTTAAAAAATCCCATTTTTAAAAGTCAAAAGACATTATAATACCTTTAACTTTCTTAATGAGCCAATATAATCCCCAAACTTTGGATTTTTGCACAAAAAAAAAAGTCCCAAAAATATATACCACTAACTTTATAGGTTATTGACGGAGATAATTAGTCTAGTTCAGTTGCTTCCCTTTCAATCGCTTGCTAAAAATTTGAATCATGCTCTTTTTTGTCTATCTGCTGAGTTTCTTAGTATTGACCAAAATTGTCTAGATACTATACACGTGTTTAAACGTATATGATTATTAATTAATTAATGATTTGACTTTATTTTTGTCGGTTACGCCCATATCTTTGACCTTAATCATGATTGTTAATTAATCTATGGTTTGACTTTATTTTTGTCGGTTACTCCCATATCTTTGACCTTAATTAATATATATAACTTGCTTACCTTGCTTGATTTTAGGTGTACAACAACTTACCTTTTTAACATGTGTTTTTTCTCCTATAAATTCAATTGACATATTTTTAGTTTCTGACAAAATCACATTGAAAAATAGCTTCATTTTCAACTGTTTCCCCCTTTATGGCGCTTAGAGAAAACATTCATTAATAAATAAAGTTGTGTGAATCGAATTTTGGTGTTATATATGCAAGACTTGTTGTTAAGTTTTCACATCGAACTAAGGCCTTATAGGTACTAAGGCCTTATAGCATATGACCTTGGTTCGACATAATACTTTGATGACAGGCTTTGCATCTGTAACACCAAATACCTGAATATCACATAATTTTATTTTATCGATGAATGTTTTTTACTGGACAGGAAAATATAATAAAATGATAAAGATGTTTGCATACTTGAACGTGCGAGCAAGGTAAGCTAGATGTATTGATTAGGGTTAGGTAATATATTAATTTGATTTTTCATATTGCTCTTAAAATTTGATATTTATTACTCTTATAATTATTTTTGTCTAATTTGATATAAAGATCGAGTGCAAATATTTTAACATATAACAAGTCCAAATCTATATCCAATGAACATTGGACATAGAGATTGCAAACAAGTTCATGCAATTTAGAAGATTACCACCTTCATGGATCATTTGGATTAAAGATAAATTGTGCATAAATTAATGTGTATTGTAGAGATTGATGGTGTAAAAATTGTGATGTTTGAGATTAATAATATATAAATGCAATTATTACAAGAATTGTTTTGTTTACTTATTTTCAAAATGTTTAATACATGATAGTTAATTTGGCCATTTTAGTTACTTAATACATAAAATTTAGTATTAATTTTTGTATTTGTATTTCACCTTTTGTCTCGCCTAAGAATAAAACGCATATTCATGTATAACTTATACAAATATTATTTATGCAGACACTAAAAGTAACAACTATATAATCAATGCATTGTGTATTGCTAAATTTATGCAAGTACAAAAGGTAGTCAAGCCTACGCTAAATTGTATGGAAGTATTATAACTATAGTCAATAATAAAAGATTAATTATTAAGTAAATTTTCAAACAGAATAAATAAATATAAATATTTATATTTAATATAATGAACAAGTAAAAGTGAAGGTGAGTAATAATTACTTTATTACTAGTACTACAAATAATCACTATAGGAAGGAAATTTTCTAATTTAGGAAAATGTAATCAAGGATGTAAAATTTCTTATATTTTACTTGAAGTATATTTTAATTTCCTATTTTAGAAATTATGTAGATTTTAAAATATGCACGTAATTATATTTTTTTTAATTAAAAAAATGGCTTTACCAAATACCTTTTCATTGTCAGCATCCAAATCCCTAGTTAACTTTTCTTCATGTCAGCCCCATTTCTCCCTTTTTCCCGACCACCGATATGGGCGGCGCCACCGCATCTCCGCCGTACACGCGGCGGCGGAGCAAGAAAAATGGAGTCTTGGAAGTTGGAAAAACAAGAAGGCTCTGCAACTTCCTGAATACCCAAATGAAGAAAATCTTGAAATTGTGCTTAAGATTCTTGAATCAAACCCACCCCTTGTGTTTGCTGGTGAAGCAAGGAGTTTGGAGAAGAAGCTTGGTGAGGCTGCATTGGGGAAAGCTTTTTTGTTACAAGGTGGAGATTGTGCTGAGAGTTTTAAGGAATTTAATGCTAATAATATTCGTGATACTTTTAGGATTTTGCTTCAGATGAGTGTTGTTCTCATGTTTGGTGGAGAAGTTCCTGTGATTAAGGTAATAAAGATTTGATTTTTATGAACCCCATTTTCAAATTTTGTGTTTTGATGGACTTATATGTGTGTTATGATGTTTCTTAGTTCTCTTTTTTGTGTATTTGTGTGAAAATTGTATGTTTTGTATGCGTGTGTATATATATGTTGTGTGTGTGAGAGAGAGAGACTTTGAGTTAAGTGTTGCTTAGTGGTCAATGACGTGGTTGAGGGCTATGAGTATTTATGTTACAAAAATACTAGGTGATTCTTTCGATCTGTCCTAGTCTTAGTGGACAGAGTTACCTGGTACATGTTGCTGGTGGAAGGTGGAAGGTGGCAGGTATCTCCTGGAATTAGTGGATATGAGCGAAAGCTGGCCCGGACTCCACATTCGTAAAAAAAGAAGACGAGTGTATGAGACTTGTGAGTTGTGTAGATACATACATGTATTTGCTTTACTCAAGTGTTTTGAGTGTATGAGTTGTGGAATATCTAGGATCTTGAATAGGTGGAATGCATGTCATTATGATGAGTTTCTTGGTTGAAAAAAGATCATGACTGTAAGATTAAATTGTTTTATGGTTAATTGTAGGTTGGAAGAATGGCGGGTCAGTTTGCAAAACCAAGATCAGATCCGTTCGAGGAGATAAATGGAGTGAAGTTACCAAGTTACAAGGGTGACAATATCAATGGCGATACATTTGATGAGAAGTCAAGAATTCCAGATCCTCGTAGGCTTATTAGGGCCTACATGCAATCTGCTACGACTCTTAATCTTCTTAGAGCTTTTGCTACTGGAGGTTATGCTGCAATGCAGAGGGTTACTGAATGGAATCTTGATTTTGTGGAGAACAGTAAGCAAGGCGATAGGTATGAATATTGTAATCTTTAATGAAGGTCTACACAGATTCTATGTATTTTTTTGGACATTAAAATGCGATATTCGGAAAAAAAGTTGAAAAAAGGTGTTTGGAAATTGATATGTGTTTCGACATGCAATCAACTTGAAAAAAGTTGAAAGTTTATGAGTAGAAAAAGAAAATTCACTTGAAGATTTGGTCGAAATCACTTTTTAAACTCGAAACTTATGTTCAAAAAGGTTTTCAAAATATGAGTTCACTGGATAACCAAACATTGTTTTGAGTTTTTTTTTTTTAAAAAGCAAGTGAACATTTTGCACGGACAAACGTATCCTATGTCTTTTTCCGAGATGAAAATTTGGAAAGAGTTCCACGGTTATGCTTGATCTGTAGTACTTTTAACTCTATTCATTTTAATGACTTCTCAATTGTACTTGGGCCTGAAGTGCCAAGTTTTTGTCGTTACAACTTCAAATGTCAAATATTCTGCCGTGTAGTTTTGAGTCAAATATGTTGATATTGGGGAATGTTTTGCAGGTACCAAGAACTAGCTCATAGGGTTGATGAAGCCTTAGGATTCATGACTGCTGCTGGACTCACAGTTGACCACCCTATCATGTCAACAATTGATTTCTGGACATCCCATGAGTGCTTGCTTCTTCCTTACGAACAAGCACTTACAAGGGAGGATTCAACTTCTGGTCTTTTCTATGATTGTTCTGCTCACATGGTTTGGGTTGGGGAACGAACCAGGCAATTAGACGGTGCTCATGTCGAGTTTTTGAGAGGAGTAGCAAATCCGCTTGGCATAAAGGTATGGATAGCTGAAAGCAGTAAGTATTACTGATTAGCTTATTCGTTGCTCAGTGCAGTAGGTTCGACTTGTCTAAATACGAAATAAGAAGTAAAAGGAAAACAAAAATTTAGAACTTATGAATCTCCAATAATTCCATCGGTTATTATATATGTATATTTACCATTATAAATACAATTTCAGCTCCTTTTAACTCATTTGTGCTAATTTTGAGATCTTACGAGTTGTCTCAGCCAATGCTGTTTTGCCTGTTTATATGAGTTGCCTAAAGATGGAAGTTTTATTGCAGGTGAGCCAAAAGATGGATCCAAATGAACTAATTAAGCTCATTGACATCTTGAACCCTGCCAATAAGCCTGGAAGAATAACTGTAATTGCAAGAATGGGTGCTGAGAACACGAGAGTGAAACTTCCTCCCTTGGTCAGGGCAGTACGAGGAGCTGGTCAGACTGTGACGTGGGTTTGTGATCCAATGCACGGGAACACCATCAAGGCACCATGTGGACTGAAAACTCGTGCTTTCGATACAATCCTGGTATGTTTCATCTGTGCATCCTCTCTATGATTCTTGGGTAAAATCACTTTGGACAATGAAAGTTTTCTCAAGACTTGGGGTCTCCATTCATAGTGAAATAGATAGAAGTTGATGCTTCCCATGAAAATGAGAGATGCTTTTTGCTAGATATTAATCTGTTCAACAGCGTTTAGTAATAGATATTTGATTCCGTATAGTTTGAGGTTTAACTGGAAATGGTTTTATGAGGTTGAAACTTGAAAGTGTAATGTATTTTTCAGGCAGACTGCAATTTCAGTAGTTACTGTTTTTCGATCTCAAAGTTCAAAGCTTGTATCTGAATGTTATATTGTACTAAACTGGCAGGCTGAGGTCCTAGCTTTCTTCGATGTGCATGAGCAAGAAGGGAGCCATCCTGGTGGTATTCATCTAGAAATGACAGGGCAAAATGTGACTGAATGCATTGGCGGATCAAGAACAGTAACCTACGATGATTTGGGTTCACGCTACCACACACATTGTGATCCGAGACTGAATGCTTCTCAATCTCTTGAACTTTCCTTCAATGTAGCTGAACGACTAAGAAGACGAAGAATGACTACTCAACGCGTGTAGGCGTTTAGTCTGCAGTCTTGATCTCTTAGTATCCAATAAACTGAGTTACCATCCATCCCCTCATAGTAGTTTGAGTAGTGTTACTAGAACTTAAGTCTGAATAAATATAAGTGATTTTGATTAATGTTTTTATACACTTTTACTAATCTTTTTGACTTAGAAACTTGAAAAAGAAAATGAAGAGTTATTATATTTTCTGTTTTATATACCCTATGTGAATCCCACATATACAGAATACGAGAGACGTGTTGGGTATATAAGGAAGCAAGCCTTACAAGTTACACCCTTCCCCCTCTTTGTGTATATGTGGTTTCTCTCTAAAAGTAAAATATTGAAAATACTAGTAGTTGATAATAATTAGCTTAACAAATATTTTGTAGGTACTTATTACAAAAATGTGAATATCAGATTAATTTAGTTAAACATAATTATCTCCATAGTCACATGTATTTGGTCACATTATTGGTTAATGAAGTGACTAATATCCACTTATCTAAGTCCTAATCACATGATCACTAACCTAAGTATTTTTAGGTGTTAACTAATTTGCAAATGCCAGTTTTCTATTTTCTTGTGTTTGGAGAACATAACTTTATTTGATACGTGTTGCTTGTGATAGATAATACGTATCCTGTAAAATTAATCGGCGTATCCGTAAGCCGGCTCATACATATTGAAACCTTTTCAATGATTGAAAAGCCAAATAATTTAAAAGGGTAGTTAGATGATATATTCTTGGGATTATTCCAGATATGAGGACCATGACTCAACTGGTCCAAAAGACCTATCAACCACAAAGATACCTTATCAATCTTTATGATTTTATACTTTTTTTTTTTTTTAATATAATATGAATTAGGAGAATATTCGTAAATTGTCATTATAATAAATTTGATTATGCTTTATAGATATAGTTTGCATATTTATGGGTTGTAGCTATAGTTTAAGTTATCTCATTTATATAATTCGCGGGTGAATTTGTATAATTGAGCTATTTTTGTATAAATTCGAAATAAAGAACTGATACAAACACAAATAACTGAACTTTAAAACAGTTATACAAATTACATTATATAACAGTTATACACATTATACTATACAAATTTCGAATTATACAAATTCGAAACTTCAGCCCACATAATTATCATTAAATATTGATCGTGAGTGATAATTAGCAAAATATATATCTATGATAATTAATTAACTAGTATATGTTTGCCTAATCACGTAATTTTCACTATGAATTATGAAGGCAACTTTCTTGGTTTTAAGCAAAAAAATTTATTATGATTATTAATAATATAATAATAATAATTCAACATTGGAGAAATCTTCTTTATAGGACTGGCAAAATTTCATGCCAAAAAAAAAACGTGCTAATTATGACCCATTGGGGTGTAAAGTTTTGTCAGCACTATATTAACGAAAGATTTTTTCGGATTTTGCCTAAATTTAAATTTACTTTTCACAATCAAGAACGAAATACTTTTTTTTAAAAAAAGACATTATTTAAAATTCGAATTTGAAACCTCTAATTAAGGATGAATACATATTTATTATTCTATTACAATCCACATTGGTGGAGAATAAATATTCTAAATTCAAACAAATCTTAAGAAATACATACTTATTATATTCTCCAATCTCACTCCTTATATATTGTTCGAAAAATTATTTTATATAATAATTATATAGACATAAAATTTTAATAGAAATGATTGAATTTTCAAAAATTCACACTCGATACGATAGATTCACCCCTACCTACCTACCCTGTCCAAAAAATCTATGGAACTAATTATTACAACGTTGCAATATATTTAATCAATCAAATGTTTAGCTCAAAATGAAGGACACAATTCGTTGTCTTCTCTGGCAATGAAAAAGATGGGAGACACAAAAAGGACAAGAAAATTTGGACATCAACCACACTTCATTTTTTCGTATTCGTTTTGAGATTTAATTAATTTATATTTATTTTGTAAAATTTTATTTTGAAGAATAAACGTTTTCTTTATCAAAGATAACTATAATTTTATAAAACCTGAATTCAAGATCTTTAATTAAGATAAAAAGAAAACATATTTATCATTCTACTATAACTTTTTGGTATTCCTATAAAAACTCATAACCTAAAATCAACCTAAATATTCTATTGAACTAATTTAAGACTAACTATACCTAATGGAACATGTTCATAAAGATGATTGAATTGACGCAATATGTGATATTCATAAAAAAAAAACACTAGAGAGTAATTCTCTCTGCTATAACGTCTTTTCATTCAAACTTATCGTACTAGACTTGTATAGTAAGATTTATATTTCTTGTATGATTTGCAAGCTATTGCTTAAAAGCGAGTTTATCTAATACACAACCGATAATTAACGACTTGACAATATTATTAGAATCAAAACTAATATTTATTAATAATTGAGGTACCAAAAGTGAAATTATCACAAATGAGTTAAACAAAATACCAAACCGACTCTCCTATCTTTTGTGGTCCAATTTCACAACTTATTTACCAAAATGCCTCTCACAACTACCAATTCTACACCTACTCACCATAATCTCACTTGCAAAATAAAAAAAATACAATTTGATACACTAAGCTTTCGTTATGCATCGCTTAAAAAATGGTCGAAAAATAAGTATTTAAAATATTTCGTATCTAATCTTACTTATATTTTTGAAGAGCTTATTTTCACAATTTAAAACTCACGATATTCTAATCAATTACGTTAAGACTTTCGATAAATTATACTCACTCATTTCCTGAAAAGTTAGGTATATAAATATAAGCTTTCATTATGCATGTAATTTAGAAAATGATCGAAACATAGTAATTTATACCTAATCTTACTTAATTGATGAAAAGGATTATCAAATATATATTTTTATGATTACAGGACATTAACTTTATCAATTGCATCAAGACTGTCGATGGAATGTACACTCAAATTGCCCAAAAAGTTAGGAGTATAAATAATCCTAAAATGCCCCTTTAGATCTCCTCCTCCATTGATACCTCTTCCCCTTTCTCTCTCTAAAAAAGTTTGTCTTTTTTATAGTGAGAGAAAAAAGAGGATTCAAGAATCATCAAAAGCTAAAAAATAATCATGGCTTTATCAAACACCTTATCATTGTCATCATCAAAATCCCTTGTTCAATCTCATCTTCTCCATAACCCATTACCCCAACCTCGTCTTTCCCTTTTTCCGACCACCCAACATGGGCGGCGCCACCCCATCTCCGCCGTACATGCGGCGGAGACATCCAAGACTACAGTTAAGCAAGGAAAATGGAGTCTTGATAGCTGGAAAACCAAGAAAGCTTTGCAACTTCCTGAATACCCAGATGGGAAAGAGCTTGAATCTGTGCTTAAAACACTTGAAATGAATCCACCACTTGTGTTTGCTGGTGAGGCAAGGAGCTTGGAAGAGAAGCTTGGTGAGGCTGCATTGGGGAAAGCTTTTTTGTTACAAGGTGGAGATTGTGCTGAGAGTTTTAAGGAATTTAATGCCAATAATATTCGTGATACTTTTAGGATTTTGCTTCAGATGAGTGTTGTTCTTATGTTTGGTGGACAAGTTCCTGTGATTAAGGTAATAAATATTTGATTTTTATGAACCCCATTTTCAAATTCTGTGTTTTGATGTGCTAATATGCGTGTTTTGCTGATTGTTCCTGTGATTAAGGTGATAAAGATTTGATTTTTAAGACCCCAATTCCAAATTCTGTGTTTTGATGTGCTAATATGTGTGTTCTGCTGATTCTTGATTCTTATTTTTATGGGTCTGTGTGAAAATTGTGCTCCTATTGTACCTGTCATAGTGTAGTTTATGCTATATATTCTATGTCAAGCTAGAGTTCTGTTTGATATCTAGAGATTGTACAACTATAGTTGTTCCTACATAACTTGGTTCGTAAACTAAAGAAAACTCATACAGTTTTGATCTGAATGTGCATATATTTGCTATACTCAAGTGGATTGAGTTGTAGATTATTTAGGATCTTGAATAGATAAAACACAGATCATTATAATGAGCTTCTTGATTGAAAAAAGATCACGGCTTTAAGCTTAAATTGTTACATGGTTAATTGTAGGTTGGAAGAATGGCGGGTCAGTTTGCAAAACCAAGATCAGATCCGTTTGAGGAGATAAATGGAGTGAAGCTACCAAGTTACAAGGGTGACAATATCAATGGTGATACATTTGATGAGAAGTCAAGAATTCCGGATCCTCATAGGCTTATTAGGGCATACATGCAATCTGCTGCGACTCTTAATCTTCTTAGAGCTTTTGCTACTGGAGGTTATGCTGCAATGCAGCGGGTCACCGAATGGAATCTTGATTTTGTGGAGAACTGTGAGCAGGGAGATAGGTATGACAAATCACAATCTTTAATTAAGTTTTACTGCAGATTCTTTGCTTCAGCAGTCAATCTTGTTTTATGTTGCTGCCAAATGGCTTTTAGGAGATGAAAAATTGGAATGAGTTCCATGGTTATGCTTGGTGTATCATTTTAAAGACTTCGCCTGAAGTGTCCGGCTTTGTCGTGACGACATCGAGTGTCAATTTCAGTTGCATATTCAGCCATGAAGATTGGATTAATCAGACAATTTTAAGTCTAATATGTTTTATATTGGGGAATGATTTGCAGGTATCAGGAACTAGCTCACAGGGTTGATGAAGCCTTAGGATTCATGGCTGCTGCTGGACTCACTGTTGACCACCCTATCATGTCAACAACTGATTTCTGGACATCCCACGAGTGCTTGCTTCTTCCTTATGAACAAGCACTTACAAGGGAGGATTCAACTTCTGGTCTTTTCTATGATTGTTCTGCTCACATGGTTTGGGTTGGGGAAAGAACCAGGCAACTAGACGGTGCTCATGTTGAGTTTTTGAGAGGAGTTGCAAACCCTCTTGGCATAAAGGTATGGATAGCTTAAAGCAGTTGTAGTGCGATAGGCTAACATGAGTATTACTAATCAGCTTATTCATTGCTCAACGCATTAGGCTGCTCGACTTATCTAACAATGAAGGAAAATCTTAGTAGAGGAAAACAAAATTTAGAATTTATGCATCTCTAATCATTCCTTTTACTTTCTGATTTCCCCTTATCTTCTTGGCGCATAGATTTGAACTCACCAATTTTCACTCTTAAGCAAGAATCTTACCATTAAACCAAAATGTGAGACCCATTTCCATGCGTAACCTTCTAAAGCACACCACATTTATGTTTTATAAAATTCTTAATTGTGCCTTGGAGTTGGACATCTATGGTGACTGAGAAATATAAGCTGTGGCTATGATTTCTTCATTTATGCCTGATGTATCTATCTAAGCACCATTTTATGTTTACCTCTCGTAATATTAATCAAAATGATTTACCTGTTATTGTACATATGTATATTTACCATTATAAATGCATTTTCAGCTCCTTTTAACTCAGTTGTGCTAATTTTGAGATCTTACCCAGTTTCCTTAGCCAATGCTGTTTATGTTAGTTGCCTAAAGATGGAGGTTTTGTTGCAGGTGAGTCAAAAAATGGATCCAAATGAGCTAATTAAGCTCATTGACATCCTGAACCCTGCCAATAAGCCTGGAAGAATAACTGTAATTGTTAGAATGGGTGCTGAGAACATGAGAGTGAAACTTTCCCACTTGGTCAGGGCAGTACGAGGAGCTGGTCAGATTGTGACATGGGTTTGTGATCCAATGCACGGGAATACCATCAAGGCACCATGTGGACTCAAAACCCGTGCTTTCGATTCAATCCTGGTATGTTTCATCTCTGCATCCTTTTTATGATTCTTAGAAGTTATATGGATAGAGGTGGCTGCTTCCCCATGAAACGAGAGATGTTTCTGCTAGATATTGACCTGTTCAGAGACTCTTAGTAGAAAGTGTATGTACATGTGCTTGCCTGGTGGTAGATTGTTTGAGGCTTAATGCCACAATAAAAACTGAAAATAATTTTATGTGGTTGAAAGTGTCTTGTTTTAGACAGACTGAGATTTCAGTAGTTTCTATTTTTTCATCTAAAAGTTTAATGTTCATATCTGAATGTCATGATGTGCTAAACTGTCAGGCTGAGGTCCGAGCTTTCTTCGATGTGCATGAGCAAGAAGGAAGCTACCCTGGTGGTATTCACCTAGAAATGACAGGGCAAAATGTGACTGAGTGCATTGGTGGATCACGAACAGTAACCTATGACGATTTGGGCTCTCGCTACCACACTCATTGTGACCCAAGATTGAATGCTTCTCAGTCTCTTGAACTTTCCTTCATCGTAGCTGAGAGACTAAGAAGACGAAGAATGTCCACTCAACGTCTGTAGGCTTATCTATTTTACCTGTACTTTTTTAGTATGGATTCTTGTTCTCTTGGTATCCAATAACTTATATATGTGGCCTCTGGCCATTTGAGCTGCTGTTTGGATCCAATGTTGAACATGTTAACTAATAAACATGGCAGAGCAACTTGCCTATGAGGTAAATAGGTTTCCCGCAGAGATCAAAGGGGAAATGAACATCAAGTAATTAGTCGATTTATCCGGTATCTGTTCTGTTTATTTTAGTTTGGATTGTAAGTCGAGGGTATAAGGGTGTTCTTTTTCTTTCCTTGATGTATGAATGATACTTTGAGATACTGGTTTTGCTGTTTTAGTCTAATGTGTTTGCCTACCTTGTCTGTTTTAGTCTAATGTGTTTGCCTACCTTGTCAAGTTTTTCTCATCTTACTGTGATTTAGATTATACTTAACAATTTCTTCCCTAATTGTTGATGGCCAATTAAGTTTGCTACACAGCAATATAGATACCATATGAACATAAATTACTAATACAACAACAAACTCAATACAATCTCATAGGTGGATTTGGAGAGGATAGCGTGTACGTACACCTTAGTCCTATAGCTCTCAAGTCGTTTAGTTTATGAACCAAGTTATGTGGGAACACACGACTCTTCAGAAGGTAATTTTAATGTGGTCGATTTCCCTTCTTGTGCAATCAGTTTCACGAGTTATCTTTCATGTACAACCAACCAAACGTTGAGCATGTGTGTACACTTTACCTTCCTCAAACCTCACATGTGAGATTACACTGGGTTTGTTGTTGTTTGTACAACCAACCAAACATTGAACCATAACATACGCGGAATGTTATGCTGTGAATATCATTTTTTGTTAATATGGTAAACTGAATAACCTCTCAACATCCAGCAGGATCATTCTAGTGTTGAGCAAGAGATTTTGACCAAGTTCAAATGCAAATAGGAAGCATAAACTTATGCTAGATAAGCTACTACAATGTCTCAACCAAAACCTAAATGATACATTAGAAAAAAAATTTGAAATGGGTGGTCTCCAGATGATAGCATCAGTATTTAATTATGATTCTAGTGTCTGCATTCATCAGATTTTGGCATCTTTTAATAGTAAGACATGAATCTCCCAGGCCTCCTGAACCTTGGAACTTTTCTGCAAACACGCGAAATAGTAAAAAAGAGGTTGTATAACAGGGCTGTGAAAGGTTTTGAGATAATCAAAATTCTCACCCGTATCCATATGGAGAGTAGAAAATGGGGGCTGCATAAGGCCTTCTAGATCTGTAACCTCCTAAGTATGGATTGAAGCGCCCTGGGCGGAATTGCTTCATCCCTGGAACATTAGTCCTCTTGGGCATTACCTGTAAATTTGAAAGAGCAGCAGCATTAGAAGCTATGCACCACAAACACAAATACCAGAGGTATGATGAAGAACTGGGCATAAAGACGATATTTTTTAATTGGGAGGGGAAATACACCATACAACAGGATCATTTTACTATATGACCAAAAATATGCCAATAATGTACTCCCTCATGCGTCTCAACTGTTGCAATATATATATGCTACCTCCCACCAACAGATATACTAGGTAACTCTGCCGCCTAGGCTTATGCAGAAAGGGAAAAAATCACCTTATGTTTCTTGTAGCCGGTTGGAATTTGAACCCTAGTCTCCCAGAGTTCTCGTCCCATTTCATTACCTCAAATTTTATAAGCCATAAATGTAACTCGATGAAAAGATGACTTGAATATCTAAAAATATCATAACTATGTACATCAGAGTCTCAATTTTTTATTTTTTTTTGGAAGGGAGTTTAAATCTACCACAATATAAAGAAGTTCAACATGATTTTTCTTAGGATCGGAGCCAACTTATCTTTGAATTCCTTATAGAAGTCTCATGCTCCTCTTCTTGAAGTATTTCAAACGAATTTTTGAAGGATAGTCATTTTAAGATATAAACAACATAATGCAAACATCAGCAAGACACCTCAACAAATAACAGCAAGATCTTTTTAACTTGATTAACATTACACATAATAAACAGATAGGCCAGTTCAAGTTTCTTGCAAATCGTTGCTCCTGATTTTCCTGTTTTTGTATGTTTTCACTGCTTTATCTTCTTTTCCCATTTTGATCAGATGAAGAAATTCTATCCACGTAAAAGAAACGAATTTTACCTTCAACTGACGTCCATGCAGTTCAGACTCATTCAGCTGGAGTGCCTCCTGGATAGCTTCTTGTTCAATGAATTCCACATATGCAAAACCTTTGGGTTGGCCAAATTTATCAGTAAGAATGGTAACCCGATTGACAGTACCACATGCCTGGAAATGCTGCTGAACTTCCTCTGGAGTGCATGCATAGTCAACCTGTCAAATCAACATGAAGTACAAGCTCGTTAGAAACATTAGTCGTTATTGCATCAGACATTGTTGAGTAGGGACTTGACAACTTAAGCAACGGAAAGCTAATTTTTTTGCAAGGTTTGAATATTGTAAAAACTAATTCTCTAATCTTTAAGCAGCAGCAAACAAAAATTGGATCAGTGACATCCTTCGTGGAAGAAAATAATTGTTTTGAGCTCCAGGGCATTCTAAGTTTTAACTACAAAGAGAATGTCCATCCAGCACAATAAACCCCCTACCTTGGCTGTGCAACAACTCTTATGCTTCACGCTATCTATTGGGACACTATCCGAAAAAATTATCTGTCATAGCAACATCTACACCCGATAAAGCCCAATCAGACTGAATAGAAAGTAAGGCTGAATACAAAGTAATGACACCTCACCAAAACAGGCTTAATCAGCCAGTCAGACCTGAATACCACCATCCACCAGCTGCCAGCAGCAATCAGACTCGGCAACTAGAATTTGCATGGCAGTGACTAGGCTCTGCGACTTACAGAAAAATAGTCTTCTCGCTAGAGTTGAATCTAATGTACAAATACTCCAGAACAAAGTGATTTTCAGAATTCTTTCATATTACAACCCCATATATTTTTTTCCATGTTCTGTCTTTTTCTTTTTCTATGCCTCAAAGGGTTTTTCCAATTCTATCTTTTTTCAATGGGGACTTCGCTTTTTTTTTTTTTTTTTTTTTGGTAATCTATTTTCATGACTTTTCATCTTTCTTTCTTTTTTTCATTCTTTTTTCGATTAAAACTTTTCCACAAGTCAAACATGCAGTTACAAATGCTGCCTAAGTGAAACATATGTAAGATCTGAACTACTCTTGTCCACCATCAAAAAAATTGGTAAGAATGCCACTGCATTCAGAACACTGAATGTCCCTGCGATCATAGTGAGAGAAAGTCAAAGCTGGCTCTCAGAAGTATCAAAACCAAACCAAGATGAAGACAGCATTAAGAGAAGAACTGAACTTCCCAATAACAAGAAAATAAAATGAGAAGGAAAAATAAAACAAAAAAAGATAATGATACCGTTATTGCGCACAACAAATTTCTCTTGTATCCGGTAGAATCCCAACAACTTAAGGGTCGTTGAGTTCACATACTAGTTGTGCAGAGCTTATAGTGTCGGAATTATTTATGTGTTGATTAATAATGAAATGATTGTTATGAAGGATTAATAATGAGGAGATTGTTATACATGACTTATACTTTTAACGGGGCCTTTTTATCTTTAAATAGCTTAATCCTGTAATTGCTACTACATGTTTTGTTATTCCACATTTTATCCAACATAACATAATATAGAGATTTCTGCATAAATACACCAACCAGACGACCCCTTCGGTTAGTCTAAGATATATCAATGAAAAGGATAAGAGGTGCATGAAAAAAGGTCCAGATGAAGTTAGATAATTCATAATTTCATGCAATTATGGTGTTGAACCACACAGGTAATATACAGTAATTTCACGCAATAATGAACTCGCTCCATTAGAAAATCAAACAGATAAATAACTAACAAGCATAGATCAAGTTCTACAGAAACATGTTCAGCATAGCATGTCTGAAACATCAATCAGCAGTTGAACATTACGGATTTCTGGTTCTTACATTGCCAACAAATATTGATCTTGAATCAACTTCCTCCCGGTTTTCCTGTGAAGCAGCTGTACTTGCAGGATCTGCTAATCCAATGATTGGCAAAAAGGATCCCATTAGAATAGGACAAAGTAAAAATACACCTTTCAATTTTTTTCTAAAAACAATACAGTGATAACTAAGAACATTATTAACAGACTAGCCAACAAATCATAGGTTAAAAAAGGACAGAATGAAATACGTCGATTTATATTGCATGCATAAAATTGGTTAAACAAAAAACTTACAAATGGAAGAATCCATTTAATGCTATTTACATGGAAACACAATTGAAATGCTGAAATTTGGCTAGAGTCAAATAAAACAAGACATAATTTTTAGCAAAAGCCTACTGGCAACAGATGCCCCATGTTCTTCATGGATCTAGGAGTTCCACCCTCCCCCACAGTTCATTTGTGGGTAGAGGTGGAGTTGTCACTGAAACCATAGCTGTCATAGTTACCGGGTTCACAATTTATATATGTGTGTGTGTGTGTGTGTGTGTGTGTGTGTGTGTGTGTGTGTTTGTATGTGTATATATTTAATGGATTTCCTAATACAAATACATAATTTAACAAAACTACTGGGTTCATCCGAAGTACGAACTCATAACTAATATTCTCCCTCCGCCCTTGGGTAGGGTGGTCAATTTAGAGGGTGTCAACATAGCTCCAATGTGACCCTGCCCGAAGAAAACTTTAAGATATTGAAGTACCCTCTTGTCCATGCTACTAGTTTTCTCACTGATACTAAGATTTTAAAAAGTCCCATCAAGATAAATTGAATTGATAACCGACAAATATCCTACAGAGACCTGCATTTTAAGCACTTATATGTTAAACATTGATACTTTAACAAGTTATTAGGTCAAGGAAGAAGCACATCCAACCATACAGCAAGAATAGACAAAGAATCTTCAGAGGCAGAGGCGGTGGATGCTACCGCAGCCACAGGAATTTTTTAACACCCTATATATAAACCCCACACACTCCAACCAAATCCACATTCAAGGATCAGCTGATCCTCTAGATTTAACAAGTGTCATCAATAAGCGACAACAATAGTCACTTATAGTATCGTCTGCTTCATTTTATATGAAACTTAAAATTCTCAGTCATGTTTCTAAATTTGGAAGCTCTTTTAGATTTAAACTTCTTATTTTTTACACAATGATATACTCTCTTATAACCATAGAAATGTCATGGCATGTTTAAGACCATAAGTTCTAAGGTAACTTATGTTATATGCCAAAAGGCCTTGAAAATCCAATAAATGTTCAAACAGCAGAAACACAAGTTCTCCTCCGAAACCAAGAAAGACAAAAGCTCCCTGATCAATTAAGATAACAATACCTAAAAGATCACAACTTTGGTTAAAAAGAGCAAAACAATGTTCAATTTCTGAAAACCCAATGAAATTTCAGATAGCAAGAACTCGAAGCAAAGACGAAAGATCATTGGATCAATTAAGATGTCAAATATTCCAAAGATCAAAACTTTCTACTACAAGAACAAAATAACATCCATAGCTTAAAAATCCAATAAACATTTAGATTAGAGAAACACAACTACTCCTACCAAAACAAGAAAAACAATTTTTTTAGTTCAATTAAGATGGCAATTGGCAAAAACCCAAAGATAACAACTTCGCCAAAAACAGCAAAACAATATCCAACTGTTAAGAACCCAATAAAAGTTCAAATACCACTATACCAGAAACACAAGTTCTCCAGAAAAACCAAGAAAGACAAAAGATTTATGATCAATTATGATGGCAATAACCCAAAGATAAGAACTTCGTCAAAAACAGCGAAACAATATCCAATTATTGACAAACTCATTGAAGTTCAAATACCACTATACCAGCAACACAAATACCTCAATTGCAATTGCATAATACCTCAAAGATCACAACTTTTATCAACAAAAGCAAAAACAATATCCAACACTTGAGAACCAATAAACTTAACATAAATACTAATCAAATAGAAAGAAATTTCAAAACAGAAGACCTTGGACAGCACATAACACAATATCCAATTGTTGAAAGACTCATTTAAAGTTCAAATACCACTATAACAGAAACACAAATACCTCAAAGATCACAACTTTAGCAAAACAAAATCCAACACTTGAAAACCCAATAAACATAACATCAATACTCATCAAAAACCCAAAAACACAATTGTGAAAAACTAATAAAAAAACAAGAAATTTCAAAAAAGGACAACCTTGAACAGAACCCATCTCCTTCTCAACCTTAGCCTGCATCTCCCTAAGAGCTGCAGCTTCATCTTCCATCTCCTTCAATCTCTTCTTCATCTCATCCAATTCCTTCAATACCCCACACAATAAAACAAAAACCCCATCATCAATAACATCCCAAAATTCATATCAAATGCTTCTATCTACCCTCCACTTTTATCAACAAATTAAGAAAATACAGTAACAAGAACTGTCAGAGAACAACCTTAACAGCGTCATCATCGGCGGTGGCCATGTCCACGTCAGCACCGTGAGGTTCCATGTCACCTTCAATGGGGATTTCACCACCATAAACTTCATGCTCTTCTTCATCCATTCTCTCCGGGGGAATTCCGGCAGAACAGATTATACGACGCCGTTTTATATGCTTTGTCCCAAATCCCTCCAATGGGCTTAATTTTTACAATTGGACCTTGTTGGGCCAATTAAGTGCATTATTTAAGTTTTTGTCACTATATTTCGATAAACCGACTTCGATGCCTTTATTGAAGTGATAAACTTTGATGATGTATTTTTTTTCGTTGGAATTATTTGATTGAATCCTTAATGATGGTAAAACAATAATCGAATTAATTAGCATTGTAATTGATCTAAGATAGATAGAACTGACTAAGACTTGTTTCGACTCAATTAATAGAATTGTTACTGAAGAGTTATTGATGGTGAAATTACAATTGTTACTGAATATGAAAGAGGTTAAATGAAATGGAATCAAATTAATAGGATTAGATTCATCTTTTAATGATTGTTGAAGTGAAAGAACGAAATTAAGGATTGATTCGCTACTGATTTCACATCTCTATAGATGCTTTGTTTTAAAACTCTTTTCTAGGAGCTTCCACCACTTTTTGCTTCCTTGATGATTTTAACCTACAATCTCAAGGTTGGAGGTGGAGTGTGTTTACTATCCGACGTTCCTTCAATCTTGTGTTGATATATTTTTTCGAAAAGAAGGATAATGACAAAAAAAAGACTATTAATCGAGAATCAAGGTTAATTTTACGTATGATCACTTAAAAAATATTATATACAGAGTGAATTTTTAAAAGTACAATGAATTCAATAATAAAAATTTATATTTGTTCATTGTTTGGACTAGAAGGGGAAAAAACATAAATAACATAAATAGTATTCTCTTCAAAGAGTGCTTCCACAATAGCCAGGAAAAAAAAAGATTGTATCAATCCTCACTAAATAAGTTTAGTTTTATTTTGAGTCGAGTGTCTGTTGAAATAACTTCTTTATTCTTAAAAGTAAAAATATAATTTGCATAGATTTTATCTTTTCCGAGGATAGATGGCTGTTGGTGTTGTGACTAACCACGTTTAGTTATTTTAATTTTTAAGTCGAAAATATATTACATTAAAAATGATTTTTAGCGGCAATTAACTAACGGCGATAGCTTAATTGCCACTAAATATGTACTTTTAGAGGTAATTAGCACTCTTTGTATATGTTCCTAAAGCCTTTAGCGACATTAGATCCAATGACAATTAACTAATACTAATAAAGACTTTAACACTCATTGTTAATGTGTATATTTATTGCCGCTAAAAAGTGTTTTTATTGTAGTGATAAGGCATATATACAAGTTATCCCATAGGTGGTTATTTTTAGGTAAACTACCTTTACGTGCAGTTATAATTCAAAATTTCAAACATATATATAACAATATATTTCTGAGTATTTTTCTGTTTTATTTTGTTTGTACAATAGTGTGATGAACACATGTAGTTGAATCATGTGTTCGATGCGTTTGAGTTTTGCTTTTATATATGAGAGAGAGTTTGAGGTTGAAGCAAGCACGTCTTTGTTGACGTGTCTGCTTCAACACAATGATAAAAATTATTTCTTCTATTATATTTTAATATAATTAGTGTATAATTTTTTTGAAATTATGAGACCCGCTTTACTTTTATAAATCCTTCTTTTAGTTGAATTTATCTTTTTTTTTTCTTTTTAATATCATAAATTGTCCAACTAAATAAAATAAAGTTTAAAAAATTTCATGGCTTATAAGTTATCACAATTATTATTCTTATGTCTTAATTGCCCCCACGCTCTTAATAAACTATGTTATTGCCAATTTGCCAACATTTAACTATTTTCTCAGTATCAATTTATATGATGTAGTTTAACTATAAGAAAGAGAGATCCTTAAAATTTGTGGTCTAATATAAGTCATATATATTCGTGTAACTATAAATCATTTCTTTACATATAAAAATGTATCATTCTTTGAAACTGACTAAAAAGAAAAATGTTATATAAATTGAGATAAAAATTATATTTTTGCCTTCACCATATATTATGTTAAACCAAATTCCATCACTCTCCCTCTTCCTTAGAGTACACCTCATAAGCCTTCAAAATTCTTGAAATGGAAGAATATAACTACAAAAAAAAGTTGTAACAAGAAGGTTTTTTTCCCTCAGTGTTCAGTACCTACATTGGAGCCCGACTATTCTGAATTTGCACCAGGTAAGGCTCCATTCAAGGAAAAACGCTCCTTACCAAGGATTTTTCTATACACAGGACTCGAATCGAGACCGAAAGAGCAACCCATTGCATCACATTCTTTTTTCAACACAAACTAGTACTAACTTAAAATAAACCTTTGCATAAACACATAATATTTTGTATAATATTTAAGTATATCATAAAATATCTTAGACACACTTCCTCGTTTCTCTAACAACTATTCCCATTCTTTAATTTTCTTTCCTACCTCTCAACCTCCCACACATATAATCACCAAAAAATATTATATGTATATATATATACAACACACATACTTAATTATAGTGCCAACACACACACACAAAAAAAACTTAAAACATGGATTCTCCTATTGATGAAGTTCCAAAAAATATGTCAAAAAAGAAAGAAAGTGATCCATTAATTATGGCCACAAAAATTAATATTTCATCTGATTATAATGATAATAATGATGGAATTTATTTAAGTTGGAAGGATTTATGGGTAAGTGTGCCAGATAAAAAAGTTGGAAGGAGGCCAATACTTGAAGGGATAAGTGGATATGCTCAACCTGGTGAAGTTTTGGCTATTATGGGACCTTCTGGTTGTGGCAAATCTACACTTCTTGATGCATTGGCAGGTAATACTCCGTCTGTCTCTAATTATTTGTTCATTTCGACAAATCAAGAAAAAATAAATTTCTTTTTACCTATTATACTATCAATTAATTACTTTAAAAAAAATACAACTTCTTGAAAATTTTAAATTTTTAATTCATCAACTTCATAATTAATAGGGATAAATGGTAAACTTACTATGCCAATCATTGTTTTCTTAATATGTGTGCCAATTTAAAAGTGGACAAGTACGACTTTATATTGACAGAATAGATTGGGACTTTTCTAAACTTGTCGAGTTTTATTTAGTGCATAATTAAATTTTAGGTTGGTCAAACTAATTATTTTGAATTTGATAATTTGATAGTCTTGATCGATCTTTTTAAATGATGATGTGATAAAGAGCGTGAATATACTTTCTTGTAAGCGCATAAGAGAAAGGAAAATGGATTATTTCAGAATGTGTTTTTTGTTTTGGCCAAATTAGTTCTTAATATACATTGCTTATTTTATTCATAATGTGTTTTTATTATTTGTTTCAACAATGTTATGTTTCTTTTCTTTTTCTGGATTATGAAATTTAGTTGGAACTTATTTTAATTTAGCCAAATTAAGAGAAGGTCTAGCCAAAAAAAAAAAATGAAGTTCTAACATGGTATTTTCTATATATATATATATATAAGACAAACAAATTAAATTGTGCATTTTATTTTTAATGGAACGGCTATTTAAATTGGCACAAAATAACCAACTAACAAAAACAACACATTTTAAGGGATGAATGTTTTTATTCTCCAATTTAAGTATTTATATAAATCTATTAAAATCTTAACAAATAATAGATGTGAATTCATAACTTTAAAAGTAATGAGTTTGTTGATAAGAATTTTAAAAGTTGAACCTATTAAATTTAAATTTTAAATATGCTTTTGAAATGTAAAATATTTTGCGCATCAAACTATCTTTTTTTATTGATCTAAAATGAGCTTAAATGGAGTTATATGATCAGTAAGCTCGAGATAGTTGTGTGTAGTAGTAGTAGTAATTACGTTGTTGTTGTAGTCCAAATTCTTGATTGGAATATACTCAATGGTCCGACTAATATGAATTTTCACCGATTGTGTAGGCCTAACTAACAAGTAATTGAAATACTCTTCACTATGAGATTTTAAGTTATATATTTAGTAACGAGGTTATTCTTATCGAAAGAAAGTCAATTAACACCCTTTTATCGAACACATTAAACAATATGCTTAGTTGAAATGTATATATTTTAATCTCCTTAAAATGTATCAATTTGACAATCCGTCTAGTTAAAATAATGGCTCCACCATTATGTCCATTTCCAAAAAAAAGTTTTTATTTTCCCACCATATATTTATATAAGTGAAATTTGAATTAGTTTCTCTCCCTAGTATTAAGCATCTTTATTTTAAATCTTAATTAAGAAAAGATTTACTTTTTTATTTTAATTATTTTTTGGTGTAAGAGTAGAAATAATATTTGGTGAATTGGTGAGCTAGTCCAACAAAATTAAGCAGCTGATTATATGGTTGGTGACCAAGGTGTCTTACTTTAATATTTTACAAAAATATTTAAGTGTACTATAGTATACAAAATCAGTTGACAAATTTCCTAGTATCGATGAGGTGAAAACTATATATTATAATAATTTGCGGGTGATATCACATTCGAAAATTTAATTTAATTTAGTATACAAGTAGGTTAGCGGCTTATCTCCTAAGCTAATTAGTCATTACTTAATTAAGTAATTATAATATATAGTGATTGGATTATTGATCAATATCAAAGAAAACATGAATTAAGGACGGATAAATTATGTAGTCAAACATTAATTTCTTGCTAGTCATTAAGTTACACTGATCCAAGGGTAGTCACTCGAACATCTTTCATCAATAAAAAATAATACTGCATAGTGCGTACATTGGTCAAAAACAACTCTTTTGAGGTATATATACTAAAATTTTGAACATTTTAAGCAAAATTCCTAGTTTCGTCACTATTAAGTCATACTTAATAATGGATTAGTGATAGATTATATCGAATTATATTAGCTACGAGCTATTTATATGTGATTGCAGGTAGATTAGCTTCAAACACAAGACAAAGTGGAGATATACTTGTCAATGGACGCAAACAAGCACTAGCTTTTGGAACTTCGGTATGAATATTATTAATTATATATATTACACGATCAGTGTAGTTTAATCTATTATACTTTAATAATTAACATGATAATGTTAATTGTTTGTTTACATTATCGGTGCATATATAAAACTAAAATTTACTTCTTACGAATATAATTTAAGTTATATATGTATATAGTATAAAGATCTTTATTTACATTATCAACATAATTTAATCGATCAAAGTTCATAACATGTTACTGACCTATAACCATTTAATCTAGATTATAAGTTAAAGCTATTGGGATAATTGCATTTTTTATCACTCAATTATTGATAAATTATAATTTTGTTCCTTATAAAAATTGATTAAGCATATTCAACCTTCAAATTACTAAATAGTGTATTTTTGAACCCTTTATACAAGAAATATACCTTAAGAGGAACTTAAAGTACGGATTAATAATGCACATAGTATCTTGATATTTGAGGGATTAAACTTGCTAATTCCACAAAGCTATCGTACATAGTTACATGTAAGTATCTTTTAAACGATCTAAATCCTGATTCTAGTAAACATATTTTTTTATATTGTCGGTGCATAGGACTCAAGACTCTTTTTCAACTAAGGTCAAATGTGCTTAATATAACCAGAAATCACAAGGACCAAAATAGCAATATCTTGATATTTGAGGGACTAAACTTGCTAATTCCTCAAAGCTATCGTACATAGTTATATGTAATTATCTTTTAAACAATCTAAATCTCAATTCTAGTAAATACAATTTTTACATCGTCGATGCATAGAATTCAAAACTTTTTTTCCCCTTCCTATAGGCCTATGTGACTCAAGATGACACACTAATAATGACAACATTGACAGTAAATATACCTTAAGAGGGACTTAAAGTCAAAATTGGATTAAAAGTGCACATATATATCAATCAACTGAAGGTTAAATGTGTTTAATTTAACCAGAAATCACAAGGACCAAAATAGCAATATCTTAATATTTGAGGGACTAAATTTGCTAATTTTCCAAAGCTATCATACAAAATTACATGCAATTATCTTTTAAACGTCTTGAATCTCAATTCTAGTAAATACATTGTTTACATCGTCGATGCATAGAATTCAAAACTTTTTTTTTTTTTTTTGCTCCTTCCCATAGGCCTATGTGACACAAGATGACACACTAATGGCAACATTGACAGTAAAAGAAACAGTATACTATTCAGCTCAATTACAACTCCCTCAATCAATGCCATTACATGAAAAGAAAGAAAGAGCAGAAGAAACAATAAAAGAAATGGGATTACAAGAAGCAATGAACACAAGAATTGGTGGATGGAGTTTAAAAGGATTAAGTGGTGGACAAAAAAGAAGAGTTAGTATTTGTATTGAGATTTTAACAAGACCAAAATTATTGTTTCTTGATGAACCTACTAGTGGTTTGGATAGTGCTGCATCTTATCATGTCATGAATAGAATTATCAAGATTGCACAACAAGATATGAGGACTATTGTGGCATCAATTCATCAGCCTAGTAGTGAAGTTTTTGAGCTATTTGATAACCTTTGCCTTCTATCTTATGGTAAAACCATTTATTTTGGCTCAAGTTCCAAAGCAAATGAGGTATGTATGTGTATTGTTAGAGAACTTTAACCTTTAATATGTTTGGTACGACTAAAGTCATTTTCAAAAAAATATTTAATTCTGGTGTTTGGTTTTCGGCAAATTAAATGTTTTCAATCATAAGGGAAAATGACTTCACTTATGGCCTGAGGCGAAAGTCATTTTTCTTAGAACTATCTTAACTTTTAATTTTTCCTTACTTGTTATGACAATAAAGATGTTACCGTATAACATGTAGGTCATATATAGTTAGGAGTCGTAAAATCAATTAATGATGCTTGCGTTAGGGTAGATAAGACTAGCTGCATCACACTCTCTTGGAGTGTGTCCTTTCCGTAAAAATCTTGCTTGAACGTAGGATGCTTCGTACGTGGGCCATCCTTATTATTATTTTTACTCAAAGGTTTCATCAAAATGCTCTCGTACTTGCTAATATTTTTTTATTGTTTTTTTCATACTTGCTAATATTATTATTAATTTTTAGCATATATTTTCTCACCACATCTTTATAATTCATCAAAATGCTCTCGTACTTGCTAATATTTTTTTATTGTTTTTTTCATACTTGCTAATATTATTATTAATTTTTAGCATATATTTTCTCACCACATCTTTATAATTCACCAATTATCAAATCATTTTCATAAAAAAATGACTTCTGACGTACCAAACATAGTTGTTCAATTGTAATCTAATGGTACAATATTGAAGGATTTACTAATAGATCTTCACCTATTATTTTTTGCTCTTAGTTTTTTGCTGTCAATGGATTTCCTTGTCCATATATGAGGAACCCTTCTGATCACTATCTTAGAACAATTAACAAAGATTTTGATGTAAGTTAGTTTTTTTAATTACAATCAATTATGTATTTTTAAATAAATGTATTTTTAAATAAGGGAAAAAAGTCTGAAATATATCCGAACTTTGACCGAAATTGTTGTAACAATATCGAACTTTGGAAAGACACTATTTAATAGTGTATTTTAAAGGTATGTATGTGCTCACGTGGACATCAGAAATATTGCATCATTATAAATAGTAATGTGTCCACGTGGGCACATATGTACCTTTAAAATACACAATTAAATAGTGCAGGGGATAAAAGGTCCTCCATAAAATTTGGTATCGTAACAACAATTTCGGTCAAAGTTAGAGTTTTCAGACCCTTTTCCCTTTAATTAATTTAGTACAAGTTTTATGTCTTATTAATCTTTGAAATAAAATATTGTTTGTTTGATTAATTTAGGATATTGAGGAAGGATTTGGCAAAAACATAATTACCTCAGGCAAAGCAATTGACACTCTTGTTATGTCATATGAATCATCAGAAGCTTGCCTTAATGTTAGGCAAAGGGTTCTCACCATTTGTCAAAAGGTAAAAATATCCTCAAAATTCATCGCTAAATAGCTCGTAGCAAATTTTAACTTGTTTTCATGTGTCTATGTAGTAGAATGGACGATTGCTCGAAAATAAGGGAAGTCAAGCAGGGTTCATCACACAATGCAAAGTTCTAACGCAAAGATCGTTTATCAATATGTATCGTGATTTAGGCTATTACTGGCTTCGATTACTTATTTATCTTGCACTTTGCTTGTGCATTGGCACTATCTTTCATGAAATTGGCTCTGATTATGGTTCAATTCAGGTAAATATTTATTTACGCTATCAATATATTTTAACTAGTTATAACAAGTAAGGTAGTTATTTTCTTTTTTTTTTAGAAAAATACTACATTCATTTAATCTATAAATGGACAATTACCTATATATATAGTAATTGTTTTAAGTCTATCTAACTTATAGAAGTTGAACTCATTAAGTAAATTAATGAACTACTGTTTCCGTCCCAAAATACTTGTCGCGGTTTGTTATTCGAGAGTCAATCTATATGAACTTTGATCGATATTTTAAGATTTTTTTTTTCATCATCATATTTATATGATAAAAAGTTGCAACTTATAGTACTTTTCGTATCGTTTTTGAATATCTAAATTTAATTTTAAAATATCAAATTAATTAGTCTTATCTAATTTAGATTTAAAAATTAGTCAAATTAACTCTTGAGAATTGAAACGTGATGACTATTTTGGGACGGAGGGAGTAGTTAAGAAGCACCTTTAGCACCAAGAATTGTGGACCAAGGATCATGGTGAAATTAATGCATATGACTCCTCCAGGCTTAACTAGAAATTTCAAGTTCGAGCCTTAAGATGGAAAAAATTCCTGATAGGGAGTGTGTATGATGCACCCTTTTAATGTGACTTATCAAATAATCGAGATCCCAAAACAGATACTAGACATCGGGTGAGAAAAATTATATAATTCTTCCCCTTTGCAGGCTAGAAGCTCAATGCTTGTATTTGTGGTTGGCTTCTTAACATTCATGGCAATTGGTGGATTCCCTTCTTTTGTAGAGGAAATGAAAGTAATATTCTTTTACCCATCTTGTCCATTATTATTCCACATTATAACATGTTCGTTACGTTAGTATTTATATTCAATTATTATTAATTATACGTACCATAATGATCTGATCGTGTAAATTTCAGCTTTTTACGCGAGAAAGGCTAAATGGACACTATGGTGTGGGTGCATTTGTGATTGGCAACACATTATCTTCAACACCATTCTTGTTATTGATCTCTTTGGTTCCTGGAGCTGCGGCTTATTATCTTGCTGATGTTCAAAAAGGGATTGATAAATTTGCCTATTTTTCCCTAATGTTATTTGCTTGCATGATGCTAGTTGAGAGCCTAATGATGATTGTTGCAAGTATTGTCCCTGACTTCCTCATGGGAATTATAACAGGTAAATGAGCGAGTCGAGTCAAATTTGAATGAGTCACAAAGTTACTATCAGAAAATCGCTAATTTTAGACAGACGTCTCATCAGAATTTGGCTCGTCAATTAATATTGTAGAGGAGTCAAATTTTGATAAATATCATAAGAAATTAGTGATTTTCTGATAGTAAATATCATCAATAAACATAATATAATCCGCATTAAACTTGTTTGGGCAAGTCATATGGATTGGGTCTAAATGAAATAATTGAGTAGATCGATATAGTAGTTGTCATGAATTTCAAATTCCACGGGTGAAACTCTATAATAGTATCTAAGAGTTTTACCTGTGAATTTGAAACTCTAGGAAAATGACTATTTGTGAAATTTTACCTGAAAAAATAATGTGTCATAATGCAATTTTTGCAATAAGATCTAACTTTTTATATTAAAAAAAAACGAAAGCTAATGTATTTTTCTTAAATTCCAAAATTCCATATTTTTTTTGGTTGTATGTGGTTATTGTTTGAGTCTTGACCCGATTGTTTACGTTATTTTGACATGTTTCAATTCATCAATAGTTTATTGAGTCATTTCGATTTTAATCCATTGAACAAAGTCAAATAAACAAGTCATAGCAACTCATATATATTCTCCAAAAATACCACCAAATTATATTCATATATATATATCGACTTGATCCTTCAAATATAATGTACTTTTTGATGACTCGTTTGGAGCAATATAGATCATAACCAACCCTTTTAAACTCATGCATATAAATTAGACGAACTATTTTTAAAAATGAGCTAATTTTGTCATCTCAAAATTTACAGGTGCCGGAATTCAAGGAATAATGATGCTAAATGGAGGGTTTTTTCGATTGCCAAATGAACTTCCAATGCCAATTTGGAAATATCCAATGTACTATTTAGCCTTCCACAAATATGCAATTCAAGGTTTTTATAAAAATGAATATGAAACTTTTACATATTTTACTAAAAGTGGATTGGCTATAATAGTTACTCGTGATGAAATATTGAGAGATATTTTTCAAGTAGAATTAAATTATTCTAAGTGGGGAGATATTGTTATTGTTTTTGGGATGGTGATTTTATATAGGTTAATTTTTCTTAGTATTATTAAGGGTAAAGAAAAGTTTAGACCTATGGTAAGAGGTTTTAAATATTGTTGTACCACATAAAATAGATAAATAGTTTATCTATGGACTTGTAATTAGTGATATAATGTTTGAAAGTTTGAACAAGTTTAATTAGTCTTTAATTTTTACCTTTATTGCCTTTTTAATGAAAATATTCAGACATGTTTTGATTGACATAAGTTCTATAATGTTTTTATCTTCGGAAGCTGAAAGCGGCATAAATTATATAGTATTTTTATATTGAGTGTTAGAAGTGTACTGCGTCTAGTATAACTTGTGTTGATGTTGTGATACATATGCCTAGCTAAAGGTAAAACTTTGCCTAGCGAAATCTAAAGTTATGTCGCATCAAAAATATTTAAAGCATAAAAATTAAAAATTGACTCAAAATATAAGCATTATTTGTGCGAATGACCCAAAATTAAATTCTACCCAAATAAGATATCAACTGTGAGTAAGGTTTTGTCTTAATTTTTGAATGAACCATTTACTTCTTATTCTCAAGTTTTACTTAAATGTAATTTCATATAATTTTTCAAATTCTCAAATCACAAAATAAAAATACACAAAAATTAGAAACACAATGTAAAAATTAAGAATAATGTGCAGAATCAAATATCAAGTAATACCAACAAATAAAATAGAACTTAGAAAATCATATAAATTTGCAGTAAAATTAAAGAATAGATAATTAAATAATTAATAAAACTATAATGTTTAATATCAAACTAATCCTAAACCTAAACAAAGAAAAAGACAAAACACAGGGGACTGGGGGTAACATTAATTAGTTGGTACTTGGTAATAAAAGAATCCTAAATGTGGAAATAATAAACCTAACATAGAATCTTACTACCTCCGTCCACTTTTAATTGTCATAGTTTTCTTTTTATAGTCAGACAATAATAACTTTGACTAACATTTTACGTACTATGTATTTTTTTCATCATATTGATATGCAAAAAATTGGAATTTATAGTACTTTTCGTATAATTATTGAATTTTGTTTAAAATATCAAATTAATGTAATCTAATTTAACTTTGAAAATTAGTCAAATTGACTTTCGAAAAATGTAACATGACAATTAAAAATGGACAGAGAGAGTAGTTAGTTTTAGATTCTTAAATATTAAAAAATAAAATTACGAATAAGGAAAGATTTAATAATTAGTTGATTTTTAAGTCCTAAATAAATATTAGAAAACTTATTAATGACAATTTTATCTATAGTAGATTAAGGGCAAAAAAAATTATAAGGACCTTCATGTTTTAATATAATATAGATTATAATTATAATATTGAGCAGTCTTTTATTATCCAATAAAAAATAACTAAAATTTTCTTCTATTAATTTAGGTTCTTTTTTATCCCAAAAATAAAATAAAAAAATCCCCTGCCTCCCTTAAAATCCTCGTTCAAACCCTAATACCCAAAAGACATTCCTCTGAGATTTTCCTTATGCAAAATCAGTAAATAAGTATTGGAAACACTCTTAAACTTGACGTGATTAATCGTTTCATTCTAAACTACATGTGATTACTCGTTTTATTCTGAACCATTGACAGAGTTTAACTAGATTATTCGTTTTATTCTGAACTACTCTTTTAGAAGTGTGAGACTCTTGAAAAAAAAGCTTATCAATAGTTTAAAAACGAAACTAATAATTAACTGTGTCGTTCCTCTTTTACTACCGGAATTTAGAATTTTGGGACATAATAATTATTTTTTGTTATTTCAATTAATTAACACTTGACTCTGTTTTTCTTTTTCCCTTTCCCAATTTATTTCAGGTTCCTAAATTGAGTTGGTGTTGGATTTGCTTTTCAACTATATATAATAACACCAGTAGATTGAGCTTTCTACTTTGTTTCGTACTTTTGACATGTCGAATGCCAATAAATTGAAATATTGTTTTATGGATTACTGTGATCCAAACTGGAATGCAGAGATCAAAATTTGTCAAGAAATAAGTATCAATAACCATATTACTGATTCTCCGTCTAATTTACCCATATTATTCTTTAAATTTCGATTTGATACATTGTTTATTGGTCGAGTTGATGAACAAGAGCGAGTTCATAGCAGATCACTACAGATCAAACTTTTCCATTCAGCTACATACATGTCACCGGAAAAGTTCTACCGTGTTTTGGAAGATAATCTCTGCAAAAAATTATGGGGTGAAGTGTTTGATGAGAATGATCGTCGAGTTTTCATTGAAGATATGATTGAAGAAATTCATGAAATTATTGGCGATGAGTGTAACAGGGGTCGCCAACGCTTGGATGTGAGCGTTCATATGATTTTATTCGTATCAGACTTAGTGAAGCTGATATGAAAAATGGAGAACGATGAGAATTCTGATTGTATCATCTGTTTCGAAGAACTTGGAAAGGAGAGGGAAAGAATATGCATGCCATGCTCACATATGTTTCATGAAGATTGCATTACAACTTGGCTACAGATCGGACATTCTTGTCCGATTTGTCGTTATGATCTCCGAGCTATATAAGTATAGAATTTGAGCTAGAATAGATTCATATGAAATAACGTATTATTAATGTACTGTTCATTTTTTTTTTTATTTTGAAGCCACTTTTTTTATATTTATTATTCTATCGTGATATATGTTGTTAATTATGTTTCGATTATTGTTGTTTTTGCTCTCTTCTAGTAAGCTTTGCACTCTTTCCTCCTTACCTTGGGATCCAGGAATAAGTTTCGTGTTTAGGTTTCTAACAAGTTATACATTGTACACATTTTATAATACTCCAAGTTGTCTGATAACGTTTCCTGACTTTAACCTTGAGGATAAGGTTCTTTTTAAATATTGTTATACCACTTAAAATAGATATATAGTTTATATATGGACTTGTAATTAGTGATTTAATGTTTGAAAGTTTGAATAAGTTTAATTGGTCTTTAATTTTTACCTTTGTTGCTTTTTTAATGAAAATATTTTGATTGACATAAGTTCTATAATGTTTTTATCTTTAGAAGTTGAAAGCGGCATAAATTATATATTGAGTGTTAAAAGTTTAATGCGTCTTACATAACTTTTGTTGATGTTGTGATACATATGCCTAGCTAAAGGTAAAACTTTGCCTAGTGAGATCTAAAGTTATGTCGTATCAAAAATATTTGAAGGATAAAAATTAAAAATCGACTCAAAATATAAGCATTATTTGTGCGAATGACCCAAAATTAAATTCTACCCAAATAAGATATCAACTATCAGTAAGGTTTTATCTTAATTTTTGAATGAACGATTTACTTCTTATTCTCAATTTTTACTTAATGTAATTTCATATAATAATAAACATAACGTAGAATCTTAGTTGGTTTTAGATTCTTAAATATTTTTAAAAAAAATTATGAATAAGGAAAGATTTAATAATTAGTTGATTTTTAAGTCCTAAATAAATATTAGAAAACGTATTAATGACAATTTTATCTATAGTAGATTAAGGGCAAAAAAATTTTTAAGCACCTTCATGTTTTAATATAATATTAGATTATAATTATAATATTTAGCAGTCTTTCATTATCCAATAGCAAATAACTAAAATTTTCTTCTATTAATTTAGGTTCTTTTTTATCCCAAAAATAAAATAAAAAAATCCCCTGCCTCCCTTAAAATCTTCGTTCAAACCCTAATACCCAAAAGACATTCATCTGAGATTTTCCTTTTGCAAAATCAATAGGTAAGTATTGGAAACACTCTTAAACTTGACATGATTATTAGTTTTATTCTAAATCATTGACAAAATTAATATCGTATAACAAGTTATCTCAAACTCTTTTAGGAGTGCATGACTCTTAATAAATATTAGTTTCATTCTGAACTATTGACAGAGTTAATATCGAATAACAAGTGATCTCAAACTCTTTTAGGAGTGCGTGACTCTTAATAAGTATTAGTTTCATTCTGAACTATTGACAGAGTTAATATTGAATAACAAGTGATCTCAAACTCTTTTAGGAGTGTGTGACTCTTAATAATTACTCCCTATGTCCCTAATTACTTGTCCACTTTTCCTTTTATAATTGTCCCTAATTACTTGTCCATTTTGACAAATCAAGAAAGGACAAAATAATTTTACATATTATATCCTCAATTAATTACTTTTAAAAAGGTACAATTTTCTTGAATATCTTAAATTTTTAATCCATCTACTTCATAATTAATAGGGATAAAATGGTAAACTCACTATGTCAATAATTATTTTCTTAATAGGTGTGTCAATTCAAAAGTGGACAAGTAATTTGGGAGTATTAGTTTTATTCTAAGCTATTGACAGAGTTAATATCGAATAACAAGTGATCTCAAACTCTTTTAGGAGTGCGTGACTCTTAATAAGAAGCATCGTACGGTATATTTAAGGTTAGTTAATCAAGTAAAAGGGTGTTTTTTAAGGTTTTTACCTTAGTTTTCATTCGTTTTCCATGTCGAAGGCCAAGAAATTGAAATGTTGTCGTCCCGATTGGAATACAGAATACTGTACTCCTGACTGGAATACAAATATGAAAATTTGTCAAGAATTAAGTATCAATAACCATAATACTAATTCTACGCATAATTTACCCACATTATACATTAAATTTCGATTTGATACCTTGTTTACTGGACGAGTCGATGAACAAGAGCAAGCTCATAGCAGAGCACTCCATATCAAACTTTTCCATTCTGCTACATACATGTCACGTGAAAAGTTCTTTCGTTTTCTGGAAGATAATCTCTATCACAAATTATGGGGTAAAGTGTTTGATAAGATTGATGCTATGATGGAAGAAATCCATGGAATTATTGGCGATAAGTGTAACAAGGGGAGCCAAGCGTTCATATGATTTTATTCGTGTCAGACATAGTGAAGTTGTTATGGAAGATGGAGAAGGATGAAAGTGATTGTGTCATTTGTTTCGAAGAGCTTGGAAAGTATGAGGAGAAGCACAAGCAGGCGATGTGCATGCCGTGTTCACATATGTTTCATGAACATTGCATTACTACAAAATGGACATTCTTGTCCTGTTTGTCGTTATGATCTCCGAGCTACCTAAGTATAAAAATTTGAGCTACAATAGTTTCCCAGTTTTTGTTTGTTATAGTAGACTTTTATCTATTTATTTTGAAGCCTTAATACTTTTTATACTTATTGTTGTTTACTATTATTTTCAATAATCTATTCTGATATGTTGTTAATTGTGTTTCAATTATCGTACTATTTTATTGTGATTGGAAGCAAAAGATATCAAGGGTAGAATTATAAATTTTTATTTATTTTTTTGGACTATCGATTTTAATTGTTACATTGACATAAATCAAAAAGGTTAAACAAAATATCTTTATACAAATAGCTAGTTAAATTCATTATTTTTTTCTTAATCGATATACAAGCCTAAATAGGCATAACTAATTATGCATATAAGATATTTAAATAATTGGGTGTTCAACTATTTATATTGATTTTTCTTAAGTATGCTCTAATCAACTCATCACCTAGAACATGTTTGGAAGAGCTTATAATTCATAATTATAAATCAAAATTTAGAAATAAGCTTCACCATGTGCGTGTAGATTGAAATGATCTCGCGGAATAGGTCAATGGTAAAGCCAGCTAAAACGATGAGAAGCGTCTTAGAAATTTTGTGAAGGTAGAGACGAAAAATTCATATAAGATTTTAAGTTAGTGTGTCATGTGTTAAGAAGACAGAAATTGATCCAGACTTCGCCCTAATTTTCATCTAAGGTTGAATAATTTTAAATTAGTCTCATTAAATTCATTATCGAATAATTCAACCTTTTTTTTTTCCCATCCAATGTTTGGAGTCCATATTGGAGCTCCGACTAAATTCGAATCACGCACTACAGGGTCCATTCGAAGGTGACGCTCCCAACAAATTTTTTGACATACTTAGAGCTCAAACCCAAGACCTCTAGTTAAGGGTAAAAGCAATCCCATAAGCCCATACCAATGATCCCTTGTCTATACTAAAATGACAATAATTGGAGTTTTTTTTTTTCATACAAGTACAAAGTGACAGCAAGAGCTTAGTTTTCTTTTTTAAAATTCGATATTCGATATCTATATTATTAAAGTTTGACGAAATTTAAGTTTACGTTGAAAAATTTCATATTAATAGTAAAACCCCTTCTGATAAAAATGACTCTATACTCAAAGGACTTAATCCCGACATCTAATTAAACCTGAATGAACACTTATCACTCAACGACCCTTCCGAGGGTGACACTGTGACAGCAAGAGCCTAGTTAAGACACAGCCAACATTTGTACCCCTTTTGCTCTCTCTCTCTCTCTCTTGCTAGTCTCTGCACACTTTTCTTCTTCCATTTTCTGCTGATTTTTACACAGAAAAATTTCTTTGAAAAGGAAAAAAAAGATGGCAAGTGGGGGTGGGTATGGTGATGCAAGTCAGAAAATAGACTATGTTTTTAAGGTTGTTTTGATAGGTGATTCAGCTGTGGGAAAATCTCAAATACTAGCTCGTTTTGCAAGAAATGAGTTTAGTCTTGATTCTAAAGCTACAATTGGTGTTGAATTCCAGACAAGAACACTTGTTATTCAACGTAAGTCTGTTAAAGCTCAGATCTGGGATACTGCTGGCCAAGAAAGGTAAATGGGGTTTTGTTTTTTTTTGCTAAAGATTGAATCTTTTTTTAGTTTTGATTGTTTTGATGTAAGTATTGTTAAAGTTTACAACTTTTTGATGTTGGAAATGATTGAGGAAATGGGTGTTTAAAGAAAAAAGTTGTGATGGTTTTTGCTAAAAAAAATGAAATCTTTTTAGTTTTCTTGTTTTGCTGTAAGTATTGTTGAAGTTTACAACTTTTTGATGTTGGAAATGAATTGAGGAAATGGGTGTTTAAAGAAAAAAGTTGTGATGGTTCTTTGCTTAAAAAATGAATCTTTTTAGTTTTCTTGTTTTGCTGCAAGTGTTGTTAAAGTTTACAACTTTTTGATGATTAGAGAAGAATGAGAAGATGGGTGTCAAAGAAAAGAAGTTGTTTTGATCTACAAATATTAGTGCCATATAAAGTGCAAGAAAGGGAATACATTTCTTTTTCACTTGTAATGGTTCTTTTTGGCTAAAAAATTGGTTCTTTTTAGTTCTCTTGTTTTGAAGCATTGTTAAAGTCACAACTTCTGTTCTGCAAATATTAGTGCAAAAGAGAGAGAGAGGGAGTACATTTTTGGGGGTAGTTTTAAGTTGAGAAGTTTAATGAATTGTGTGTTTGTTGTTATATAATGCTGTTTTCTTCACTTTGATATGGCTTTTCTTGTTCTTTTGCTTTGTGTTTAAAACTGCTGATATCATAAAAGATATTTAGTAATGTGTTTGCCATATAGCAAAACTGTGTAGTGAGCTTTGCCTTTGCTATGAGTTTTTGTTGAATCACTGTGAGGAAAAGCTTGATATTGGTGCATTTGTAAGTTTGAACTCATATACATGCTGCTCAGAGATTCAGAATTGTTTCTCTTACTGTAGGACAGCATGAATTCCCCCCTCCATACTAAAGGATTTATACCACTATGAGTTTCGATATTCACCATCGTTGTCGCTTTTAACTGAACAATGAAATAATCTTGTATTAGAGGAGAAACCAGTGATGTCTATCATTGTTACATTACTTAAGCTGAAATAGAGGTTCCAAGCAGTTCCTGTTAAATCTTTTTGTCTTTCGATAACCGAGTGCATTGGTGCACGGTTTGGCAAGTTTCCACTTAAATACCTTGCTTTTTTCTATGGTTGGATTTGAACCCATGATGTGCTCTAACCCACACATTTCTGCTTCGTTCTTACCACTAAACCAAAGCCTGTGGACAGCAATTTGTGTAAATTTGTTTGCTTCCAGTTACTTCAGCTCTTACTTTGCTAGATCTTAAGGGGTAAAACCATCAGACATTTCTTTCTTTCCTTCCTTTTGTTCTTTTGGGGGTGGGGTGGGGGTGGTCATGTCTAATCTTCTTTTTCAGCTAGTCTGTGCTCCTTGGTTTACCTAAGACATTCCGAAAATCCCTTTCAGAACAGAGTCTTAACAGCTTATATGTCACTCAATCATTGCTTTGTTGTCATGAACAGATATAGAGCTGTCACGAGCGCGTACTACAGGGGAGCTGTTGGAGCTCTGTTGGTTTACGACATAACAAAACGCCAAACCTTTGATCACATCCCACGCTGGCTTGAAGAGTTACGTGCACATGCTGACAAGAACATCGTGATTATGCTGATCGGAAACAAAACTGATCTTGAAGATCAACGAGCTGTTCCCACCGAGGATGCTAAAGAATTTGCACAAAAAGAAGGATTGTTCTTCTTAGAGACATCTGCAATGGACGCCACAAACGTCGAGGATGCCTTCTTAACCGTTTTGACAGAGATCTTCAACATTGTGAACAAGAAGAATCTCGCTGCCGGTGATGATCAAGCAAATGGTAATCCTGCTTCATTAACTGGAAAGAAAATTCTTGTACCTGGTCCTGCACAAGTTATCCCAGAAAAGAAGGCATGCTGTAGTTCTTAAGATATTGGAATTTTTCTCAGTAGCCAGAAAAAAGAAGAGGATTTTGAGATATTGGGATTTGGAGTTTCTTTTTCATTCTTTGGGTGTTGTTAGATTTCAAAATTCATCTCATAGTGATTCTTGAAAGTCTTTTTGTTTATATATATATGTATGATGTTATTTTTGTACTGTTTTAATGAAGGGAAATAGTTATATGGTTTGCACTAAAGACAGTTGCAGCTGAATTCATAAATCTTTTTACTGATAATATTATATCTACTGATTTTACTTTGACTCGAGGATCTACTAGAAACAATCTCTCTATGTCATAAGGTGATCGTGGTAAGGTTGCGTACACATCATTCTCTCCTCACTTGTATTTATCACAAAAGTTGATTAGTTCAGATTAAGTTACATAACAAAAGGCCAAGTATTACCAACTTATCTCCAATTAAATCAAATTGTGTACACAAATTCTTGTTAAGGACAAAAAAATTCTCTAACATAGTGTTTACATACATCTATATAGTCACTTTTTAAATGTAAGGGATTGGTTTCAATTAGAAGTTCTCAAATTTTATAAATAAAAAGACCGTTAGACACATTGTCTATTGATATAATTTCGTCTTTAAAAAAAAATAGAGGACAGAATATACAAGATCTATGGGGTACCTAACAGAGAACCTATATACAGCAATGACAAAAAGGACAGCAAAGACTTCAGATTCATACATGTGAAAGATTGTCTATAAAGGTGCATAACTGAAGACATGAAAGTTGATTGCATCAGTGGGACCAATATGTTCCCCATATCAAATGATCAAACAACAACATACTCGATATAATCTCATAAAGTGAGATCTGAGGAAGATAGAACATACGCAAACCTTAGGTAGAGAGGTTGTTTCTGATACACCCTCGACAGAAAGTGGAAACAAAATTTAGGCTCAATGGTCATAACTATGGTGTACTTGAATAATTCAACATATTGACGAAAAAAAAAATCAAAAATACACTTAGAATTATCATTGTAGATACTAGATATATTGAATAAACTTGAGTAACCTACAAACAAGCAATTACTAAATTCACTATCATGGTACACCTATAACAACCTCCAAAATTGTTAAGTTTTATAATATGAGTGTTCTCATGGTTGTTCTGAGTTTTCTTTAACTTCATCTTCCACTGCTTCAACTATTTCATCTGCCTTGTTAGTTGATGGCATGATTTCTGGCGAGGACGCTTTTGTTTCCTCCTCCACGCCCATTGACATCCTTTCAAGAAGTTCTTGGCAATCGAGTGCAGTGACCATTACTGATATATTAGCCCTACCTCTCCAGCATCCTATGGCGATAGTTGATGGATCCGCTTGAGCCTCTGACAACGCCTTATTTTCTGCAGGAAACGATCAACAAAACTTAAATAGAAGCAAAGCAACGAGCATTCTTTCTAGGAAATGTGGAGGTGTTTGGCCAGTATTTGGTTGAAGTTGATCAAAGAGAACTTGAAATTGAAGTTCATTGAGAGCATTTGGAAGTTAATGTTTGGACATGAAAATTACATTTGAAAAAAGTTCGATATTTTTGCACAAAAACCATGATTTCATTTGAAATACTGAAATTTAGTATTTGTGAGATCATGGCCAAACACTAGAACTAACCTTTGTTCAGAACTACCACACAACAACCCATCAACAGCTGTGAGGCCTTTTCACCAAATTCAGCATCCACAAAATCACCCAATTTAATGCTCTTGTACTGCAGAAGATGCTTGAAGTCTGCAGGAGATGCGTATAATATTTGTTTTGTTATATGTGGCAGCATTAATGGCAATCCTTCAGATGATATGCGGAATATACATGGTGCAGATGCACCATCTTTTGATGTTTGGCGCTCCTGCAATGTGGAAATAACCAAAGCAAAAAGGTCACCTAAATGGTGCAATAGGCAGGAGGATACGAGAAAAGAAAGACCTTGCCTCTATCTTCTCGCTCCTTATCTTACTTCATCTTTTTAAGAAGAAAAAAAACACAAGGTGGGTTGGATTTGCCACTTTTGCTATTTTGCCTATCCCAACTACTAGTCTGGGACTGAGGCATAGTTATTGTTGGTGCAATTTTTACTTTTATGATACAAGCTCTACGAAGAGAAGTTACGTGTCGAATTTGACAAAAAAATCCAAAGAAGTGTCAAATGTGATAAAATCCCCACAAAGAGAAGTTACGTGTCAAATTGGAGAAAAATCGCTCGAAGAGAAATGAAGTGTCAAATTCAGATAGACTTACAAACATCTTGAGCCCAACTGAAGCTATTTTAAGCTGCTGACCAGCTAGAAAATTGAGATGCAAAACTTCCTTCACAGACTTTGAGACATAATAAATTCTCTTGACATGGTTCATATCACTATTCCTGGTAATCAAATGTCCTTCGAATAGAAAGGATTCCTTGATACCGTAGAAATCCTTTATCTTACTCACAACTGCCTCCTCCTTGTAAAATATAACCGGGTCAACCCCTCTCCACTTGCCTTGTATTTGTAACTTTCTTTTCCCTCTCACAGTCTCGGGCTCAGCTCTTGTATCAGTTGAAGGTTGAGTTTCCTCTTTCTCGGTTTTCTCCAATATTTCACTGGGCTCAGTATCCAAAGCAGTTTCATCTGTTCCATTGCCAGCCTCATCCATAGTCACATCTTCGCTACCAACAGAATCCACTGGCTTAACATCCTCGGTATTTTCATCTTCTTTGACCTTAGTTGTTACACTTTCAGCTTGAATATCAGCATCATCCATAGTCACTTCTTGGGTACCAACAGAATCCACTGGCTTGACATCCTCTACATTCACATCTCCTTCGACCTTAGTTCTTAAACTTTCCGCTTGAATAACATCACTGGAATTTGGCTTCCCTCGCGAAGACACAGGTTTCTTCTGCTGAAAGGCTGCAGCTGCAGAAACAATCAAATGTCAAATGATTCAATTTTCCGAGTAATGTACTAATGAACAGACAGTAAAACTTTAAACTCACCCGCCAAAGGAGAGACCTTTTGAAATACGGAAACAAAGAAGGCTCCACTATTCTGATCATGCGGCACTATCCTCATACAACGTTCCAGAGGTAGAGTTGAAACTTCCTCATCCAAGATCGTAGCTGCAGTTGCTGGATCTTCCAACACCTCAATGACATTGGCATTATTTCCATTATCAGACAATTGGTCTCTAGTTGCATCATCATTTTTCTCAGATGTATCCAAGTAGGTTTTGCCAGAGGGGAACATCCCTGGAACAATTGCATTTCTACGACCCTCAGGAACATCTTTATAAGAAGTCCACCACGCTCCTTTATCTCGAACCTGTGCATACAGATGAGCAAACAACAAATCAAATCATGCAGTATAAAGCAATGGAACCTGTCTAGCACAACTGGAATTGAAATGTTTTAAGAACTCATTTTAATCTTTGTTATGCTCCCGCCCACACAACTAAAAGATCGATAGAACTTATAAATACAGACAAGATCATTGAAAAGCTGTAGAGACGACTAAATGTTGTGATCACCTCCTAGCATTCTTGGAATCAGTACAACATCATACAGCAGAATTCTCATTGTATCAATCTGTTTGACACTCTTTCCTTTTTGTCCTTCCAAACGATTTGACATATTTCTATATTTAAAAACTAATTCCGTAATTTTTATATTCCCACTGTCACATTGACATGGCCTGCTCTAGGGTCCACTGGCAAATAGCTTGGTACTAGGAACACTTTTGATATTTCATGTATTATAAGACTGTCATCAGTCTTTGTATTTTTCTTAAACACCATGTCCAGTTAAACACCACCAAGCAAATTGAAATGGCAGGACTATTAAATTTTATATTCCACCCACAGAAGAAAAAAATAACACAGAGCTGTGTGAAACACACACAAAATATTCTTATGTTCTTAAAACAACTTTCACAAGATATCAAAGCTCCTAAGGTCATACTGATTACTCCCCAAATTTTCTCACCAGATATAGACTATTATCTGAGACTGATAGCATCATGAACTAGATAAACACAAAATCCCACAATCATGTGACATAAAGCTGAAAAAGAGATCATTTTGTGGATATACAATGCATCTTCAAACACCACTATATCTCCTTTCGTACATAATGGATTATAATGGACATGGCCCTCTGGTCCACGACATAACATGGGAAAAAAAATATGAAGGTTAAGGATGAACTTTTTTTACCACACCTTCCATTTTTTAAGACCTGGTCTGCGAACAAGTTGTGGAACCTCACTGGACACATCAACAAGTTCAACGGACTCCCCACATCTCCGTAAGATCTGCAATATCAAAAGACAGTTTGGGAGGAGGCACAACAAGTTTTAAAGTGCTTGCGAAATTAGAAGGCAACACACGTACATAATTACATATATTTGTGTGTGCACGTATGTAATGTATGTCTAAGCTCTGTTTCTCAGGAAAAATTATACTGATTAATCGTCAGCCATCCATAGTGTCACAAGAAGCAAGAAAACATGTTGCAAAGGTTGCAATACTTGGGAAAAAAACATTCAACTACCATGTTAAGAAGCTTTGCTGCAGTCTTTTAATCGTGTTAGAAATTTGTATGCCAGTAGAAAATGTGGAGAACTAGTGTTGGAGAAAATTAATTATTGAATATTGGATTGAGAAGTGCCTCGATGGAGCGACATTAATCAGGATTATAGAACATACTCTCACTAGCTTGGAATTGCAGCATAGTTGTTGTTGAATTAAGCAACGGAATGTTAATTGATATGCCAGCAATTTTATCCTTTTTAAAAAAAAAATAAGGGAAGAGCAAATATGCCAGCATTTTTCCTAATGAGTTACCTCAGCAACCACGGCCTCGTTCTCAATGGGATTCATTGAGCAAGTCGAATAAACCATCCTTCCACCTACTTTAAGCAAAGACAATCCTGCAATATATGTTTTAAAACAATCATGTATCTACAGAAGGCAACTCAGAACGGTAAAAAACATTGCATAGCATTGTATAACGCATATATAGAGAAATTATAACTATGCCTCAGTCCCAAACAGATTAAGGTCAGTTGGTTATATGAAACCTCACTGACCATGTTTCTCCATTAAATTCATGTCAGGCCAACATTATACAAAATAAAGGTAAATAGTGGCGAGTATTAGAAGTACTAAATATAGAAGTGCTAGAAGTATAGACAGAAATGAATAATTGATGAAGTTGTTACTTAGAACTAAGAAAAATTGTCTCTGAATGAGAGAGAGAGAGAGAGAGCAAGGAACCTCGCATTGCTATCTGAATCTGTAGCCCATGGAGACCGTTACCATTTCCAGCATTCCTGTATGATGCAAATACAGGAGGAGGGGGAAGGTGAACATCAGAAACCATCATACGCACTAAAATGAGAGTGATACGGACTACAATAGTATGTAATAACTACCATTTCCTCCATATATCAGGAGCCTTGCGCAGAGTGCCATCACCACTGCATGGAACATCACACAACACACGATCAAATTGAAGTTGATTAATATCTAATTCCCTCACTGTTTGCGTCTCAGAACCATTTGCAAATTTTCTATCTAAACGACAGCTCGAGAAGTGCTGCGCTTCATGGTTTGTGACGATCAAGTTGGCAGTAGACATCCTCTTTGTTTGGTGAATAAGAAGGTTACACCTTTGGACATCAACATCATTTGCTAAGACCTATATAAAGAGTTATTCCAAAAAGAACCAAGACGAAGTCACAAAAGTGCAGATAGTTCACATGAAAACAAAAAAGCTGCATAGGCATCCATGACTTGAAGAGAGAGCTAAGGAAGGAAGAAGACCATTCCACTAGGTAATGTCCCTGGTTCGGCCAAGTGGTGTATCATCTCAAGCAACTGAAATGTTTTTGAACCGGGAGCGGCGCACACTGCATGATTATAGGAACAGTCAAGATACAGAAAGCATTCAGAATGAATATGTGAAAATAACCCAATTAGAAGATAACATGCAATGGTAATTTAGAATCCGTAGAAAATAACTTACTGTCAAGGGCAAAATGATCGGGACGTACATCCAGGAATAGGGGAGGAACCTAAATCAAAACAGTTGCAAGATGAAGTCAATAAAAGGAGAACTATCAAACAAATCTGTGATGGTATAGTCCAACAGGGAACATAGAGAGATGAAGGTCAACTTGACAAACCATGCTAACAGCCTCCTGTCTCGTAATGTTTCCAATTTCATTTTGTAGCTTCAAGAACTCATGGAACCTGAAAATTTATAAAAATAACCTCAATTATTTATAAGAAACAATCAGAAGTTGTCCTCAATTATAGGTCCAGTCGTTTTTTATCAGAAACAATCAGGTCAGTATGCACTATGCAGTTCAAAACATAAAAGCAAATGTGCAAGCTTTATTAATTTCCATGTCGTTCTTCAACTATATCTATGAAATAATAAGCAAAATTTATCTTGATGGTAATGTAAGATACCATAGGTGCTGTGAACAATGAGTTATGAAAATTCTATACTCCAGTCCCTCCATCCTATTTTCTTTGAGCTACTTTCTGTTTAAGTTCATCCCAAAATATTGACCTCTTTATTTTATTTTATTTTATAACTGAGAAATCTCAGAGGGCCAATGGTGCCCCATTCGTAAATCAGTGGATGATGAGCACACCCCTCTACCCTTTTCCACTTAAATACAAGGCTCTTTCTGAAACAGGGTTCGAACCTGTAAGCTCATGAAAAACTAAAAGGCCAATATTGACCTCTTTATTTTATTTTATAACTGAGAAATCTCAGAGGGCCAATGGTGCCCCATTCTTAAATCAGTGGATGATGAGCACACCCCTCTACGCTTTTCCACTTAAATACAAGGCTCTTTCTGAAACAGGGTTGGAACCTGTGAGCTCATGAAAAACTATATGGCAGAAAAGCAGTAAATAAGTGACTTGGTTGAAGAATAAACAGTACAGAAACTTCGATGACTAAGGGGAACAACGAGTATTTTCACATCCATTTAGCAAGACAACAAAGTGTATGGAAGTAGAGAGCTAAGCACCAAGTTTAGCAGTTAGCACTTCACAATAATCATTTCGAGAAAGCCATGAGCTACTCTGTCACATACCTATAAATGATCTCTCACTACCCAATAGTTAATCGAGTCTACAGAAAGTTAAAACACATTAACAGAAAGTGCATTACTAACCTCTCAAGTATTTGGTTTTTCCTCAACTGATTGCGTGAAAAATTAGATTGCCAAGCAAGATTCTCTGGATACCAAGGTAATGGTTTTATTCCCTCGACCTCACTCCCATCTACACCCTGAATCATACTTGAAATATAGAAACAGTAAGGCATTGAATGATTATACTCTAAATACTGCATATGTAATGCAGGAAGATCATAAATGAAAGGAAAACATAATTCAGTTGATCAACCTCTGCCTGAAGAGATTTCATAAAATCGTTCTCCAACTTGGTACGAATATCCACATAGCACTGGGCACTGCAATATTAACAAAATGGGAAGTTCAATATAATTTAATTTTATCAGAAATTGCTTTCTTCTTAGAGTTATAAGATCTTCTAATAGGGTGAGGCTACAACAAACAAGTTTACTTAGTCTTTACATACTACTTGAAACTTGAAGCAGGAGGATTTGCTACATTTAACCCTTTATTTTAAATCAATGTGTTATATTTTTAGATTTCAAAAGAAGAACCTCACATAGTATTTAGAAAAGATGACATTAGATTATTACTGGTACATGCTAATAGCAGCACATAGCCATTCTGAACAAGGTGCACTTGTCATGCAATCGTGATAAGAGGAACATGTACACCCACCACCAAATTTGTATTATATTGTTAAAAGCCACAGTACCATCAGACAGGGGCAGAGGCAGCATATAATGAGGGGTTCATCCGAACCCCCTCGGTGAAAAATATTACTATTTATACATGGTTAAAATTATTTTTTAGGTATGTATAATAGATGTCGAACCCCCTTCCACTAGTTCGTGTGTTTACTTCTCAGATTTTGAACCCCCTTATTAAATTTTTTGGCTCCGGCACTGCCATCAGAAGCACAAGAATTGAAGCTTCACAGATTGTGCAATTAGAGCTTGCAAAAACTTTGCATATGAAAGAGAAGTGCTCAAAGTTCAAAACAAAATCAACATTTTTCTCACAATTTTTGTAATATTTAGCATACTTAGCTTCTCTTCGAGCAAAAAAAAACACATCAATCCAATCATGTTCAAATCTGATCAATTCTAAAGCAATAAAGACAAACAAAAAGGAAATAACAAACATTCATTAAGCTATACTTCAACTATAGTCAATCGTGTTCAAATCAAATCAAGTCTAAAGCCATAAAAGACAAACAAAAGGAAATAACAAACATTCATTAAGCTGTACTTCAAGTCTTCAACTATAGTCCTTACATTACCATCTAGATAGCAATCAAAACGAATTTCAAGAAGCAAATTAAGCTAGCGTTTCGCCATAGACTTTGGGAGTAAATTTTAAAACTTTATTCTTCAAATATTTCAAGTTCCCAAAAACTGGCACAGACCAGTTTTCGGATTTGCGAGACTTCCACTCACAAAACTTCAAGTAAATTACATGTTCAAACACAACCTCAAATTCCAAAACCCACAACTTCAACAACTCAAATATTCAAGTTTCAACTTCAAAATCTACAGCCAAACAGGAGCTTAAAGATTCAAATGGGGAAAATTAAAAACTCAAAATTGGATAAACATAAACCTGGAATTGATTCTGAATGCAGCAGGCAATGGAGTTCTAAGAAATCCAATAAAAGTATCCCATTCTTCAGTTGGCACTATTCCTTGCTCCTACAAACAAAAAATTACTCAAACCCCATCACTCAACTAAACATATAAGCAAATACCCACATCTCAAATAGCTCAAAAGACATTCTTTTTCAAAATCACTCAAACCCCATCACTCAACTAAACATATAAGCAAATACACACATCACAAATAGCTCAAAAGACATTCTTTTTTCAAAATTACTCAATCCCCATCACTCAACTAAACATATAATCAAATACCCACATCCCAAATACCCAAAAAAGACAACTTTTTTTAGTTTTTACCTTATAATACTCATCAAAGGCAAGATTTTGGGTGGCAAAAGGTTCCCAATGGCGATGTTCTTTGTTGCCATCATTAGTAGTAGTAACACTGTCTTGTTTCTCCCCTGAATCATCATGTTTACTGCGTTTCCAGACATTTTCTCTGCTCTGTCTAAAGTGTTTTCTTTGAGTTCGAGATCTTCCTCTGCCACCCATTTTTCTTCTTCTTCAGGCTGCTGCAAATTCGAAGAGAAAGAGGGAAACTGAAGATGTTTTTCGTGGGAGGTTTGATTTTAGCAGAACTGAAGAAAACTTGGGCTGCTAAAATTACTAGGCTTTTAGCCCACTTGTTTTGGACTCTCAGTCCAATGTGTACTTGGGCCCAAAAAATATGTTACGTAATTAGGCAAATATGTAATCATCATTCTATAGAAGTGGTGGTTCCTCAACTACTACCAAACCAATCAAAAATTGTCACGTGGGGCTAATTAATATTTCTTTCTTTTATACCAATCAAAAATTGTCACGTGGGGCTAATTAATATTTCTTTCTTTTATATAATATTTTCTATTTCTTTCTATTAATATTTCTTTCTTTTATATAATATTTTCTATTTCTACTTTCTATTTCTTTCTATTATATTCTATTTTCTATTCTACTTCTATCTATTTTTTTTATTTTTTTTTACTTATTATATATCATCATCATACTTCATACTATATAAGTGGTGGTTCCCTTGGACTACCAACTTACTATATATCATCATCATACTTCATACTATATATATATTCATCATACTATATAAGTGGTGGTTCCCTTGGACTACCAAGGGTATTCCCGTCATTTCCTTCCTTAAAAGAGCTCCTATCATACTATATAAGTCGTGGTTCCCTTGGACTACCAACTTACTATATATCATCATCATACTTCATACTATATATAATCATACTATATAAGTGGTGGTTCCCTTGGACTACCAAGGATATTCCCGTCATTTCCTTCCTTAAAAGAGCTCCTACCAATACTACCAAACCTAGCAAAAATGGCCACGTAGGGCTAATTAATATTTCTTTCTTCATCATCATATATAATAATCATCATTCATACTATATAAGTGGTGGTTCCCTTGGACTACCAACGGTATTCCCGTCATTTCCTTCATATACTGTATAAGTGGTGGTTCCCTTGGACTACCAAGGGTATTCCCGTCATTTCCTTCCTATACTGTATAAGTGGTGGTTCCCTTGGACTACCAACGGTATTCCCGTCATTTCCTTCCTTAAAAAAGCTCCTAACAATACTACCAAACTTATCAAAAATGGCCACGTAGGGCTAATTAATATTTCTTTCTTCATCATCATATATAATATTTTATACTATATAAGTGGTGGTTCCCTTGGACTACCAACGGTATTCCCGTCATTTCCTTCCTATACTATATAAGTGGTGGTTCCCTTGGACTACCAACGGTAATCCCGTCATTTCCTTCCTTAAAAGAGCTCCTAACAATACTACCAAACCTATCAAAAATGGCCACGTAGGGCTAATTAATATTTCTTTCTTCATCATCATATATAATATTTTATACTATATAAGTGGTGGTTCCCTTGGACTACCAACGGTATTCCCGTCATTTCCTTCCTATACTATATAAGTGGTGGTTCCGTTGGACTACCAAGGGTATTCCCGTCATTTCCTTCCTTAAAAGAGCTCCTACCAATACTACCAAACCTATCAAAATTGGCCACGTATGGCTAATTAATATTTCTTTCTTCATCATCATATATAATATTTTATACTATATAAGTGGTGGTTTTCTTGGATTACCAACGGTATTCCCGTCATTTCCTTCCTTAAAAGAGCTCTTACCAATACTACCAAACCTATCAAAAATGGCCACGTAGTGCTAATTAATATTTCTTTCTTTATCATCATATATAATAATCATCATTCATACTATTTAAGTGGTGGTTCCCTTGGATTACCAAGGGTATTCCCGTCATTTCCTTCCTTAAAAAAGCTCCTACCAATACTACCAAACCTATCAAAAATGGCCACGTAGGGATAATTAATATTTCTTTCTTTTAGCACTTTTTTTTTGCTCTCAAATGCTACCAAACCAATCAAAAATGGCCACGTAGGGCTAATTAATATTTCTTTCTTTTAGCACTTTTTTTTTGCTCTCAAATACTACCAAACCAATCAAAAATGGCCACGTAGGGCTAATTAATATTGCCCGTGCCTTGCATGGGCACCCTTATCTAGTATGTATATATAAGTATAACTTACAGAAATCTCATATAATTGGGGGCTAATTACATCTTATCTCGAAGGCTTCCCCAGTTACACAAATCACAGACTTTTCATTGCTCTCAAATACATTCATTGGTTGTCCAATACACTGCAAATGATACATTACTTAATAGGAGGGATGTATCTGAGAGGGGATAGGGATATATCAGAGGTGGGATAGGGATGTATCCGAGAGGGGGTAGGGATGTATCCGAGAGGAGATAGAGATGTATCTGAGAGGGAATTTTTGTTTTTTTTTAATGGTAGAAAATTTTAGAGATATGGTAACTTAATTGTGTATTTATGTAATTTTTCCTATTTATTATACATCATTATAGTTTAAAGAATTGCAATTTACAGCTATGGTTAGGATTTTGTAACTATTTTGTTTCTCCTCTCTTCCTCTTTCCTTTTTCCTCTCTCCTCTCTCTCAAACAATCAATTATATAAATACAAATGTTAACAGTCAATTATACAAATGCAAATAATAGCAATCAATTATACAAATACAAATGTTAAACTTGATACAATTTATTCATTAATACAAATTGTATTTGTTAATACAATTGTATTCATTGATATATATATATATATATTACAAATACTTTTCCGTCTTTCTCGCTCACACTTTCTCCCCCCTTTTAATCTCACTCACCTCTCTCCCTTTCTAGCATATAGCTACGAATCGTAATGAAGCAAATTATAGTTATTTTCCCTGATTGTGTTTCTATTCTTACCTATTCTTGAATTTGTCTCTTTTATAATACATGAAGATTGGGGAAAAGGAAATTGGGGTGGGAGGGGTTGGTTCTTTTGGTGATTAAAAATAGTCTATGTTTTAACTATTTTGACTATTATTACATAAGAAACATATAAAGAAAGAAGAAAGAAAGAAAGAAAGAATAATATTGAGATTTAAATTCACACACAAACAGGATTTTCGAGTGTTACCATCTAATTTTTTATCTCATTGAAAAAATCAGTATAATAGTAATTGTTTGGGTTACTAGGATATTTTGAGTCAATAGAAATTTTAGCAACACATTTAAAAGTAACATCACACTTTTGCTTCTAATTATTGATCCAAATGGTTCCATATCAACTCCAGACTCTAAATTTAGTATTCAATCTTGTTATACCCAATAACAATAATTTTTAATTAGATTCAACTCAAATCTTTCATAAATCAATAGATCCACTTTTGTCTTCTCCTACAAACAAGCTCAATTAACCTAATCATATTGTTGTTTCAATCAAAATAATCACAATTAAGCAATAAGTCTTCAATATATTTTTAATTGTGCATAAGGAGAAGAATGAGGAGGATAATGGGAAGAAAGAGAAATTTTGTCTATTTGTATATATTTATACCATTTTTAAATGAGATTAAACATTAAACATCAACCTTTTAAAAGGTCGTTTTGTGAAAATTTAGGAGACTCGTTTTGATACATCTAAGTTATAAGAGACAAAATTCAAAAATTGTCATTTTTCGTCATGTAATTAAAATATAGCTACTGTCACAAAGTTTGAAACTCTACAACTGAAATTTCAAAACTTTAAAAAATAACTCTTATCTTAAAGTTTCACGTCTCAAATTCAATATTTCATAACAATAACTATTTTTCAATTACATAACCAAAAATGACTATTTATAATTACTTTAATTTATCAATTAATCATAATAAATTATTATAATTCATAAAAACATCAAATGCGAATAAATTTTTAATCCATACATTGAACCATTTTTTGGTGGGGGCAAGAATCTCTTTTGATTTTTCAAATAGAAACAAAGTCTATCATCCTTTCCAAAGACAATTTTGTAGATCCAATTATATAGAGTTGTTTGTTCCCCATTTTCCTTACAATATGGTCCAATTATATATAGTCCCCTACATAGGGTGAATTATCAATCCTTACATAAACTTAATTTTTGGGAAATGTGTCACTCAATAGGTGGCTACATTTCCACAAATTCTCCACTGGCCATAGAGTACTAGTGATGGACATGTGTGATCCAATTTGTGTCAAGTATATGGTTATATTGAGTAGAATTTATACATATGTTGATTTCTTATGTTTTCATTATTTTAAGTATAATGGTGGGGGCACCTATGAAAGAAAATGATGGGATGACAAGTTCAAAATGTTTAAATATGAAATGTTTTAATTGGTGTGATTGATTTATCCTTAATCAGAAATTTCAAACTCGATTCTTGAGTATGAAATGAGCTCTGTAGCGCGCGATTTGCATTTTGATCGGATTTCAATGCGGGTTCCAAACACCGAATAGAAAAAAAAGACAGGTTTTAATTGAACACGTGAACTATGATAAAGTATTTCTATTAAAACACTTTCAACACAAATTTTAGAAAAGTGTTTACATGATATCAAACGTCCTTTATATAAATAAGATAACCACATAGAATATGTCATCTCCTTTGATTGTGTACACATCATACTCAACTAGAATAAGATTGTGTATGGCTTATTGAGATAGCGTGTAATTGAATAAAATGACATACTTTGGGTGATTAAATCATCTATATATATAATAGATGCTTGAGAACACGTGGAGAAGTTTTTTTCAAATTTTGAGCCGAAAATATCTAATATAAACACTTCATCATATGCTCAAATAATTAACCACTGAAACATGTCATAATTCAAACGTCTAAATAATATATAATGACAAATTTTAAAAGTTTGATGTACTTTGAATTAAGATTTAAAAATAGCATTTTTATTTTATTTTGCCAATGTTGTGTTAAACGAATTTTGTACGTAGAGGGGTAATGTTTGGTCAATTATTTATTTCTTTATACAACACAAGGATGTGTCACAATTCACAAACTTGTGTAAAATGACAGAGAGGGGGACCTCTTGCTGCTGTTTGGCTATTTTCTTCTTATGTAACATTAATTTTATTGACATATATAGGGCTACAAAGACCCTTCAATTTGGACCATTATATATTGAATCAGAGATCTCGAATTTGAATTGTGAAATTAAAAAGTGTCTAACATATATGAAGAGCTTCTCTTTTAATAAATTTTATGTAATACGAATTCAAATTAATTAACGTTTTATAAATATCAAACATAGAACGAGAAAAAAAAAAGAGACTAAGAAAAATAACAACTATCCAAAGTTAATGTTTATTTGGGCGGTGGTGGAAGAACTTTTTTTTTTGTTTTGTAGGGGTGAGAAAGACATATGGATAAATGCTTGATGGTAATTATTCATTGACAATATAAAAAATATTATGTTATCAAATTATTTGAAAAATATTTATATGAAACTACCTATAATAATATATAAGTAGAATTAGTTAGGAGAAAATTATAGTAGTAACATTTAAAGTATAAAATTGAATTACCATTTCCTGTTATATTAAATTAATATATTTAAAATATCTAATTAGCATATTATGATTAAATATTAAAAATGGAAAATGTTAAGTCAAAAGAAGAAAGATGAAAATATCCATACAAAGGTGTGAGACATTTTTACTTTTTTTAAAATTAATTAATTACATAATTTTTTATCTTTTCCTTTTTCTTTTTTTAGTTTCATTGCGCTTAAATATCATATGCACTAATTTATTGTCACGACCCAAAAATGGATGTGATGGCACTCGTCGTATCCCACTAAGACGAGTCAGCCTAAAACCCAATCATTTCTATAAAGTGCGGAAATAAAGCAAAGTTCAGTAACAATTACTATTACGAAAACAAGTCAACTTAATTCAATCCCCAAAACCTGGTTGTCACGTGCACAAGCCTCTAATGTAAATACTAGAATTGAAATAAAATACGCAAGTCTCAAATGATGTTGTCTTTCAAGTAAAAACAAAATCATAAACAGGAGTAAGGAGGTTCGCTGAGATGACAAACAGCTACCTCTCAGAATCTCCACAGAAAGCCTCGGAAACGAAAAGAATGGAAGGTATCACGAAGATCCGGGCTCGTAACCTACAAAAGATTGTAGAAGCAAGGGATGAGTACCAAACCACACGGTACTCAACAAGCAAACCTCTAAACACAAGCTAAGAGTACAGAATACGGGTACTCCTTACACCCCATCCTAACCTCCATAACTACAACCTGCATAAAACCAACCCAACCTAACAATTTACAGTTTACAAAGCATACAGCTCAACAATAGCACTCTAACATATCATATATTCTCAATAACACCTCAATATTCGTCAATAACAAATTTCACAGAAAGGCACTCACAAGATCAGCAACACACAAGATCAAGTTCATCAATAATAAAAAGGTGCAATGCAATGAAATGCAATGTCAAGTATAGTGATGCATGTCTGACCTAATGATACACACCCGCTGTCTCTCAGTCCGGGACCCATGGGGGACATATCTGTCCATGCATCCATCGCGGCGCGCGATACGTCCCTCGAAATATAATATCCGTCGCGGCGCGCGACACGTCCCTCGAAATATAGTATCCATCGCGGCGCGCGATACGTCCCTCGAAATGGTACATCCTCTTTAATTTCTTATTCTTTCTCAATGCACATAACACTTGTCACAATCACGTCTCAGAATAATGCAAATGACATGTTCACACAAATAATGAGGAGATGACCATTTTCATAACATTGCACAAATCACAACAACACAATCATGATACAACTTCAACAATGATTCAACAAGTCTTTTAACCAATTCTCAACACATCACAAGAACAATTGATCACATTACTCTCAACCATATACCACAAGGAAATACACGAATTTCATACGCTTAACAAGGGTTTAGAAATCCACTTGCCTCAATCAATCAAGAATTCACTCCAGGACTTGAGCCTTCCCTTTACGTTGAGCTTCCAAATCAATGCAATCTATTCAAGTACATAGTCACAATAAGATTTCGAAACTAACAACATCCATATTACTATAGGTTTAGCCTAGATCCATACGATCACCCAAATCTATAATCAAGTTCCTAAGTTTTAAGCTTAGGGTTAAGTTTCAACTCTTTTCCAATATCATAATTCGAATGGTATTTATATGATACGATAGATCTAATATTTAATTACCTATCTTAATATGCCAAAACTTAACTCATAATGTGATAATAATAAGAGATTAAGCCAAATTACCAATCATCCACAGAAAGAACACCACCTCCGAACCTAAGAACACATACGTCCTCACTGTATCTCCAATTCAAATTCCTAATTGCTAACCACACATAGTGTAGCAATCATTACCTATCAACTTTTCATATCCTCAATATATCAACTTGAACTATAATATGATAACTACAAACTTTTCAAAATCAAAACCAAGTTACGAAATCAATACTTAACAGTAACTAATGTGTGCTCGTGGAATACTTTTAGAAAGAATATTATTAGTGCATCTATTCAATAATATCACATCCCCTAATCAATGGTCATAATTGCCCTATGATATAGTCCCAGTTCTTGTCGGCAGTAACCCATAAAACAATACTTATACATTAATTTGAAACACCAATATTGGAGAAACTTAAAAACCAACTCGTTACACCCGTAGATCCTCACTATAGTTTAACACAATTTACTGTTAACTAAAACTTACCAATTATTAGCTTATTGTTGGCTATCAATATGTCTAAATATTTCCCACTCCAACTTATCCTTTAAAGACCAAATTCCAATGGAATACATAATTTAAATATTCAATTCTTTTCCTCCCATCAGAACTAACGCCACATACATGATTGTTAGTGGAAAAAGTTTGTTAACCAATTGGTTTTTAACTCTTTCACTTGCAAACACACACATATATATATATAATCATCATAAAAGCTTAGTTAGATTTCTTACTTGAAGGAAGAGGATTCACTGCTCAAGTCCTCTTTTTACTTTGTGACTTGATGCCGCACCAACTGTACGGTTCTCTCTCACAGTTTAGGTTTAATTTATTTTACATGGGTCACTAAATGGATTATGGACTTGACCCATTACCCAATAACTAAATAAATCAATTATTTAATAAATATCCATCAATTAAATAATCATATTTATCGAATAGTTTAAAATTATTAAAATCAACTTCATCGACTAATCATGAATGACTCACGACAACTATCGGGAGGGGTAAAAATGGTAATTTTATAAAAACTTCAAATATGACTTTCCAGGTCATTACATTTATTTATTATTTTTCTCCTTTATTTATTTTAAATTTATGTTCATGACTCATATTTAATTGTTGGTCTTAGTATCTATGACTTTCATTCTTTTCATATTCATAACTTTCAAATATTAAGAGATGCTACCTGAATTTCGATTGATTGTGTTAGGAAGGTGTTGTTAATAACTTGAAAAATTGTGTATTTATTTTGTTTTTCTTTTTCCATCTATATTGATATGATTAAAGTTTTAAGAAGAATGTCTATGTTGTGCTTTTTCCTTTTATGTTTTTATTTGTTTTTCCCTCTATTACATTAAAATATCATCCTCATTTGATGTTTTTTGTCACACTTTTAAGGATTTATTTAAAACTATTGGTTTTTATCACTCATTGGATGCATGCTTTTATAGATTTTAATCATTTTACGGATCTAATAAAAAAAGGGGCACACGTGTAAAATATGTTTCCGTAAACTAGTTACCATCTATACAAGCGAGGAAAAGAATGTATATTTAAAACTAAGCCTTAAGAAATGTCTTGTGTGAAATCTTTCCTCGCAACGATCGATATCTACCATGCACTTTTTGTTGAGTCACATCCTATTTGTCTTGAATTTTCATATGTCATTTCAATCTAATACGTTCACCTGTTAATATTGAGTCACATCTAATTTGTCATCAATTTTCATGTATTGTCTTACGATACGTCCAAATATCAATATTGAATCACATCTGATCTGTCTTCTATTTTTACGCATCACCATATGTATTTATTTTCATTGCACTTAAATATCATATGCACTAATTTATCAACTATTCTTTTTATTTGTTCATTTTAATTCATATTCATGACTTATCTAATAATAACTATGATTCTCATTCTTTTCATAGTTGTAACTTTCCATTATTAAGAGATACTACCTGGATTTTGATTGATTGTGCAAGAAATGTGTTGATTAGAACTCGAAAAATTATGTATTCATTTTGTATTTCTTTTTCATCTATATTGTTATGGTTAAAGTCTTAAGAAAGTCGTATATGTTGTATTTTTTCTTTTATGTTTTTATCTGTTTTTTCCTCTATTAGACTTCTTTAATTTGATTTTCTATGAATTCTCAAATGTCGTAATTATGTATGTTAAAATTAGTTATGTATGGCTTTATTTGAAGTTTGCTAACTACTAACTGAAGTTTAAATTTATAGTTATTAGCGTAAAAGGAATTAATTATAACATTAAAATACTATCCTCATTTGATGTTTCTTGTCACACTTTTAATAATTTATTTATAACTGTTGCGTTTTATTACTCATCAGATGCATGTTTTGATAGAATTTTAATCATTTTACGAATTTATAAAAAATTGCACGAGACACACGTACAAAACACATGTCCATAAACTAGTTACCATCTATATTTAAAGCTAAGCCTTAAAAAATACCTTGTGTGAAATCTTCCCTCACGATGATCGATATCTACCACTTTTGTTGAGTCACATTCAATTTGTCTTCAATTTTACGTGTCACTTTAATCTAATACGTCCAACTGTCAATGTTGAGTCACATCTGATCTGTCCAAATATCAATATTGAAGTACATGTGACCCGTCTTCAATTTTTACGTATCATAATACGCCCAACAATAAATATTAAGTCACATCTAATCTGTATTACCATTCAGTTAATTACATTTATATCAAATGACTCAAATTGAAACATTGAAAATTTTTGTTAATAATGTGTGCAAAAAGTTTTAATTATTTTTCTCCCTAGACTAGGAGTTGTTTGGTTTGAAGACAAGTTAAGCTGAAAATTGAAATTATCGATGCTGAAATTCATTATGGTGATATTATATTTTATTAATCATTTGATTCACTGTATTAATAATACCATGAATTACATAATTTTTAAGAAAAAATTGTTTGTTTTATAAAAGTATCCTTCATCTACCTGATTTAGTAGAAAAATGATTTGAAGACCTCATGGATATTTTTGTAATTGTCATAATTTATCTCAAAACAATCAATCTCGATCTATTATTTCCACCTTCTCACAAAGTAATATATCATGATACTAATTACTAGTCCTGGTATAATTTTTCTCAGAATCAATAAATAAAATGGAGATGAAAGAATACTGACTTTTTACCTTAGAACTGTCTAGATTCAGTCCTCGAGAATAAAAAGCTTCTTGACAAGGAGCGTGTTCAATAAATTTAAATTAATCTGATCAGTAAATTTCAAGTATACTGTGACTGTTGCATTTTATTACTAATTAGCTGCATGTTTTCATAGATTTAAATCATTTTACGAATCTATAAAAAATTACATGGAGCACACGTGCAAAACACGTGTCCGTAAACTAGTTACCATCTATACAAGCGAAGAAAAAATGATGTATTTTTCCTATCAAAATGATGACTCACATCATTTGTAAGTCTTGCTTTGGGAGTGCCGCCGTTGCCTCCACAAGGTACATCTTGCATTTATGAGCCGCTATAACTATATGAGTTTTTTCCCTAGTAGCGAAAATATCGTTTGGGGGTTGGGTGGGCGGCGGAGGGTTATAAATTCGATAGAAATATTTTTCTGTTAAACTTTTAGTAGTTGTTTGGTTACGATTTGGTTGAGATTCAAAAAATTAAAATTATTTTTGAAGGGTATTTTTGAGATTAAAAGTTCTAAAGTTGGAAGTTTTTTTTGAGTGAAACTTGAAAATACTCTTAAAATATATTTTTCATACTTAAAATTATGTATTTCAAACTTGATAAACAAATACTTATTTGAAATACTTCCAAAATATTAAGTATTTCAAATATTCGATTTATTAACAAACAACTCTATTAGATAAATGACAAGAAATTACTTTGTGTTTTTTTCGCCGCCCTTCAAATATAAGGAAAACAAATAGTACTTGATTAGTACCCTTTTGTCCCAAAATAAGTATACATAGATTTGTATGTTTTGCACGAGTATTTCATCATTTTACGGATCTATAAAAAATTACATGGGACACACGTGCAAAACACATGTCCGTAAACTAGTTACCATCTATACAAGCAAAGAAAAAATGATGTATTTTTCCTATCAAAATGATGACTCACATCATTTGTAAGTCTTGCTTTGGGAGTTCCGCCGCTGCCTCCACAAGGTACATTTCGCATCTATGAGCCGCTATAACTATATGAGTTTTTTCCCTAGTAGCGAGAATATCGATTGGGGGTTGGGTGGGCGGCGGAGGGTTATAAGTTTGATAGAAATATTTTCCTGTTAAAATTTTAGTATGTGTTTGGTTACGATTTGATTGAGATTCGAAAAATAAAAACTATTTTGAAGGGTATTTTTGAGATTAAAAGTTTTAAAGGTAGGATTTATTTATTTATTGAGTGAAAACTTGAAAATACTCTTAAAATATATTTTTCATACTTAAAATTATCTATTTCAAATTTGATAAACAAATACTTATTTGAAATAGTCCCAAAATATTAAGTATCTCAAATATTCGATTTATTAACAAACAACTCTATTTAGATAAATGACAAGAAATTACTTTGTGTTTTTTTCGCCGCCCCTTAAATATAAGGAAAACAAATAGTACTTGATTTGTACCCCTTTGTCCCAAAATAAGTATACATAGATTTGTATGTTTTGCACGTGTGTTCCATCATTTTACGGATTTATAAAAAATTACATGGGACACACGTGCAAAACACGTATCCGTAAACTAGTTACCATCTATACAAGCGAAGAAAAAACAATGTATTTTTCCTATCAAAATGATGACTCACATCATTTGTAAGTCTTGCTTTGGGAGTGCCACCGGTGCCTCCACAAGGTACATCTCACATCTATGAGCCGCTATAACTATATGAGTTTTTGCCCTAGTAGCGAAAATATTGATTGGGGGTTGGGTGGGCGGCAAAGGGTTATAAGTTCGATAAAAATATTTTCATGTTAAGATTTTAGTAGGTGTTTGGTTATGATTTGGTTGAGATTCGAAAAATAAAAACTATTTTGAAGGGTATTTTTGAGATTAAAAGTTTTAAAGTTAGAATTTATTTATTTTTTGAGTGAAAACTTGAAAATACTCCTAAAATATATTTTTCATACTTAAAATTATCTATTTCAAACTTGATAAGCAAATACTTATTTGAAATACTCCCAAAATATTAAGTATCTCAAATATTCGATTTATTAACAAACAACTCTATTTAGATAAATGACAAGAAATTACTTTGTGTTTTTTTTGCCGCCCCTCAAATATAAGGAAAACAAATAGTACTTGATTAGTGCCCCTTTGTCCCAAAATAAGTATACATAGATTTGTATGTTTTGCATGTGTGTTCCATCATTTTACGGATTTATAAAAAATTACATGGGACACACGTGCAAAACATGTATCCGTAAACTAGTTACCATCTATACAAGCGAAGAAAAAATGATGTATTTTTCCTATCAAAATGATGACTCACGTCATTTGTAAGTCTTGATTTGGGAGTGCCCCGCTGCCTCCACAAGGTACATCTCGCATCTATGAGCCGCTATAACTATATGAGTTTTTTCCCTAGTAGCGAGAATATCGATTGGGGGTTGGGTGGGCGGCGGAGGGTTATAAGTTCGATAAAAAATATTCTCCTATTAAAATTTTAGTAGGTGTTTGGTTACGATTTGGTTGAGATTCAAAAAATAAAAATTATTTTGAAGGGTATTTTTGAGATTAAAAGTTTTAAAGTTAGAAGTATTTTTTTTGAGTGAAAACTTGAAAATACTCCTAAAATATATTTTTCATACTTAAAATTATGTATTTCAAACTTGATAAACAAATACTTATTTGAAATACTCCCAAAATATCAAGTATCTCAAATATTTGATTTATTAACAAACAACTCTATTTAGATAAATGACAAGAAATTACTTTGTGTTTTTTTCGCCGCCCCTCAAATATAAGGAAAACAAATAGTACTTGATTAGTACCCCCTTTGTCCCAAAATAAGTATACATAGATTTGTATATTTAAAGCTAAGCCTTAATAAATATCTTGTGTGAAATCTTTTCTCGCAATGATCGATATCTACCATGTACTTTTGTTGAGTCGCATTCGATTTGTCTTCAATTTACATTTAATTGTCAATGTTGAGTCACATCTAATTTGTCTTTAATTTTCATCTATTATCCCATGATACGTCCAAATATCAATATTAAATCACTTCTAATCTGTTTTCAATTTTTATCAAATGGCTCAAATTGAAACTTTGCAAAATTTTGTTAATCATATAGCAAGATAGGGCATGTGTGCAAAAAGTGTTAGTAATTGTTTTTCTTCTTAGACTAGGGGTTGTTTGGTCTGAAGACAAGTTATGCTGGAAATGGGAAATTACTACTGCTGAAATTCATTATGGTGATATTATATTTTATTGATCGCTTGATTTATTAAATTAAAAATAACATGCATTGCATAACTTATAAGAAGAAGTTGTTTGTTCTACAAAAAATAATAATCCTTCATCCATCTTATTTAATAGAAAAACGTTTTGAGGACCTCATGGATATTTTTGTCATTTTCATCATTTTATCTCAAAATAATCAATCTCTATTATTTTCACCTTCTCGCAAAGTAATATATCCAGATACTAATCACTATCTTGGTATAACTATTCCCAAAATCAATAAATAAACAGGAGATAAAAGGATACTTAATTTTTACTCTAGAATAGTCAAGATTCAGTCCTCGGGAATAGAAAAACTTCTTGACAAGGAGCGTATTCAGTCCTCGGGAAACTTATTTAATTTTGAATTCAATAAATTTAATCTCGATACTATTATTTTTAGTTTTTCACCTTCTCACAAAGTAATATATCATGATACTAATTACTAATCTTGGTGTAACTTTTTTCAAAAGTAATAAATAAACAGGAGATGAGAAAATACTGATTTTTACCCTAGAATCGTCTAGATTTAGTCCTCGGAAATAATAAACTTCTTGACTAGGAGCATATTCAATTATAGTCAATAAATTTAAATTAATCTAGTCAATAAATTTCTATTCTAATAATCCAAATAAAAAGAAAAATACATCACCTATTCTACTACCAATGCAACAAGTAGGTCCAATTGATTGAAAAATCAGAAAATAAATGACAATAATACAGAAGACCATGACCCTACCCCATCCCACCCTACCCCACCCAACCCAAAACAAACTCTTCACAATTGGCCACTTTGTCTCAACCAAAAAATCCTCTATATAATGCTGACAACACATGCAAATTAGGAATTTCTTCCTTAAGAACCCAACCCATCTCTCTCAAGAACAAAAAAAAAACTAGTTTTTTCTTTAAAAAAATAAACCCCCAAGAATAAAGAATGGGTTATACCCTTTTGTTCTTCTTCATTCTTCTCCAAAGTTTGAATCTTTTTGCTATTTCTACAACATTAAAGCCAAATTTTTACTCTCACACTTGCCCAAAAGCTGAATTTATAGTCAAAGAAGTTATGAAAAAAGCTATGAAAAGAGAAACAAGAAGCATAGCTTCTGTTATGAGATTGCAATTTCATGATTGCTTTGTTAATGTAAGAATTTCAAGAACCCCATTTACCCCCCCCCCCCCCCCTTTATTTTTTTCATAAAAATTGATTCTTTTTGGTTGATGTTGTGTGTTCTTGATTTTTTCCCCATAAAAAATGATTCTTTTTGGTTAATGTTTTGAGTTTTTGATTTTTTCCCCATAAAGATTGGTTCTTTTTTGTTAATGTTTTGAGTTCTTGATTTTTTTGCCATAAAAATTGATTCTTTTTGGTTACTGTTTTGAGTTCTTGATTTTTTTCCCATAAAGATTGGTTCTTTTTGGCTAATGTTTTGTGTTGTTGAATTTTTTTTTTAGGGATGTGATGCTTCTTTGTTGTTGGATGATACACCAAACATGCTTGGTGAAAAGCTAGCTTTATCTAATATAGATTCATTGAGGTCTTATGAAGTTGTTGATGATGTTAAAGAGGCTTTGGAGAAAGCTTGTCCTGGCGTTGTTTCTTGTGCTGATCTTTTAATCATTGCTGCTAGAGATGCTGTTGTTCTGGTAAATTTTTCAAGTCTTATCTTTTAACTTACATTTCCTAAAAAAGGAAAAAGATCATTGTTTTTTTTATTACTTTTGTATGTGGGGGGTTGTGTGGTGGTGGTGGGGTGAGGGTAGGGGAGGCAGGGGAGAGGAGGATGGGGAGGGGGGTTCATTTGTAAGTCTTGCTTTGGGAGTGCTGCCGCCGCCTCCACAAGGTATATTTGGTGTCTATTAACCGCTATAACTATATGAGTTTTTGCCTAGTAGCGAGGATATCGATTGGGGGGTGGGGTAGGGCGGCGGAGCATTACAAGTTCGATATAAATATTTTCCCATTAAAATTTTTAGTAGGTGTTTGGTTATGGTTTGTTTGAGATTCGAAAAATAAAAATTATTTTGAAGGGTATTTTTGAGATAAAAAGTTTTAAAGTTTCTTTTTCGAGTGAAAACTTGAAAATGCTCCTAAAATATATTTTTCATACTTAAAATTATGTATTTTCAAGCTTGATAAGCAAATACTTATTTGAAATTATCTTTAAATATCACGTATTTCAAATATTTAATTTATTCATGAACAAACAACTCTGTGTAGATAAACGACAAAGAAATCACTTTGTATTTTTCGCCGCCCCTCAAATATAAGAAAAACAAATAGTACTTGATTAGCACCCCCTCCATCCCAAAATAAGTTGTTTTTATAATAATTCAAGACTTAAATTAGTAATAGTTTCCAATTATACCCTTACATCAATTCTCAAGAAACATCTACTAGTAATAAATATGCGCAACTTAGTCAAACAATCCATTATATTTACTTTTTTTTTTTTTTTAATGAGTGTGAAATGAGCTAAAGCGACTACTGATATTTGTTTTTATCTTTGTACTCATCAGAGTGGAGGTCCATATTGGGAAGTAAAGTTGGGAAGACTAGACAGTTTAACAGCAAGCCAAGAAGACTCAAACCAAATCATGCCAAGTCCAAGATCAAATGCAACATATCTCATTGATCTTTTTAGCAGATTCAATCTTTCAGTCCAAGATCTTGTAGCCCTCTCTGGCTCTCATTCCATTGGCAAAGGAAGATGTTTCTCCATTGTGTTTAGGCTATACAATCAGTCCGGCTCGGGGCGTCCTGACCCTTCCATTGAGCCATCATTCAGAGAAAAGTTAGACAAACTTTGTCCACTTGGTGGTGATGGGAATGTGACTGGAGATTTAGATGCAACACCTGAGCTGTTTGATAATCAGTATTTCAAAGATTTGGTGAATGGGAGAGGTTTTCTGAATTCTGATGAAACACTTTTTACTAACTCTATAACAAGGGAGTATGTTAAGGAGTATAGTGTTGATCAAGAAAGGTTTTTTAAGGATTTTGCTGAAGGAATGGTTAAGATGGGTGATCTACAATTGGGGCGTCCTGGTGAGATAAGACGCGATTGTAGGGTGGTTAATAGCCATCGACCCCGTGTTGAAGTCTTGTTTGAGACTTCACACAAAAAAGGGTAAAAGTAAAAATCGCTTTTATTATTTAATGATAAAGATAGTATAGTAAGTAGATTTGTTTTCTATGTATGTTTGATGGTTGGCTATTGGGGTGCCTTAAAAAGATATATTGTAACTTATAGAAACATTATTAGAAATGAGAAAAATAGGCCAATCACTTATTAATGTGTTACATTTTTTTGTTGTTGCAATGTTAACAATATGCAAAGGAAAAACAGGAGTCTAAATGAAACAACATGATAAGTGAGATAAGACGCAATTGTAGGGTGGCTAATAGCCATCGACCCCGTGTTGAAGTCTTGTTTGAGACTTCAAATAAAAAAGGGTAAAAGTAAAAGTCGCTTTTGTTATTTAATGATACGGAGAGTATAGCAAGTAGATTTGTTTCTATGTATGTTTGATGGTTGGCTATTGGGGTGCCTTAAAAAGATATATTGTAACTTATAGAAACGTTATTAGAAATGAGAAAAATAGGCCAATCACTTATTAATGTGTTACTTTTTTTTTTTTTTTGCAATTTAACAATATGTCAAGGAAAAGCAGGAGTCTAAATGAAATAACATGATAAGTGAGAATCATATAGACACTTCAGACTCGAGTTTGGAATTGAGACGTCGAGTGGTTATGAACATCTAATGGTACAAAAGTCATTACCGACAAAAAAAGGAGCATAGCAATTCTCACAAATACACATTTATCCAAACACGTAACTATTTAATTAAAAAATCAGTTTCTAACACTTAAAAGTTCTTCGTCAATACCCTTGGAATCATGGAGTGCCTGTTTAATTAATTAAAGAGGTTTAAACAATTGCTTGCTTGTAATAAGCTACATTACCTAGTGCATCATTAATAAATCACGCAACTATGATTCTGGACCAACATAAGATATATAAAATCCAAATTCAGTACAAACATTGACTATATGTGGATCAAATTATTATTATTTATCGGGATCTAATTTACTCGGCATAAGATTAAAGAATTTTTTCCACGCTTGATATAAATTTTGTAGGAGTTAAGTTATGAGACATAATTTATATTAAACACCGTCCCAAATAGAGACAGTTGTGCGATTGATTTGTTCTAATAAGGCTTAGAAGTGGGTTGGGCCTTTTGGGCCAAGTGATCATAATGGGCCTCCTCGTAGGTAGGACCTCAATAAAAAGCGTTATTTTTTTGAGCAACTTTTACATATAGCAAACATAAAAATTATATGTGTATGTTATAACTATAGTTTGTATAATTGCGCTCTATAACAAATTTTATGTTTGTTATGGAGCTTTTGATTTGTATAATTCGCTTCAAACATCCAATTTTATACAAATTGTTCAGTTTTGTATAAATTCATTTATACATTGTAATTTGTATAATAAGATCTGTATTTGTATAATTATAAGTGTATATGACGAAAATATATGTATTTGTATTTGTCTATACACTTTTCTCTCACTTTATACAAACACAAACACATTTTATATATTTTATACTGAAATGTATAAAATGACTAATTGTATATCGAAAATGACTAATTGTATATTGAATCAGATGGCAAAAAAAGGGGATGTTTGCTGCAAATTACAATTAACATAAACTATGGCTATAGCATTTAATTTGAATTAATAGTTTGCTATTTCATACAATTTCCCTTCTTTTTTTTTTTTTTTTTTTTTTTTTTTTTTTTTTTTTGTGAAAAGCTCTTTTGATAAAGAAAGTAAAAACATAAAGTTACAAGTTGTTTCATACTTTTTCTTATAAATAAAAACATTATTAACTCTACTATTATATATATATATATATATAAAATTATTTTGTTAATATTAATTTAAGTCCCTATCACTAAACGTTGAGGATGTTGTTATAAAGCTCAACACACATTCATAATGTTGTTTAATGTTTAATTATCTGATGTGCTGCATGATTGATGTGAAATTTTCCCATTTTCTAATGTCTCCCATGACTAGAGTGGCAAAAATGGGAGTCGGATCGAATATAAACGGATAAAAAATGAGTTAAATAAGAACGGATGTAATATTTAATTTATCTATATCTAATATTGATTAAAAAATAAGTTAATCGATGGGTATAACATGATCATAAATGAACACAAAGATAAAACTGAAAATTAAAAAATAACAAGTGAATAAATGAGTATTGTTATATGAATATCAGTTGTATATGAATCACTCACATATTCTTCTGTATTATATGTATTGGTGAAATTAATTTTAAAAAATAGTAGAAATACATTCGAATAATCATTTTTTATCAAAAACATTCCTCTAATGAATTCCACGAAAAATTTTCATATTACTCATTTGAATATTTATTCTTTAGTAAATTTATGAATAATATCTATATTTGATCTATTATCATTACAATAAAAATAACTTTTAGCGATAATAAATATGCATATATATTAACAAATAGTGCTAAAGTCTTTACTAACATTAGTTAATTGCTATTAGATCTAATGTTATTATATGTTTTAGGGACATTTATAAAGAGTGTTAACTGCCTCTAAAGAATATATTTAACGATGATTAAACTATCATCGTTAATTAATTATCGCTAAAGATATTTTTGATGTATATGATTAGTTATCCAATCTTACATTTAATAGGTCAGATTATTCTATTTTGTCAACCCTATCCATTAACATTATTATGGGAAACTTCAAGATCTAGCAAGCCAAAGAATCAATAATTAAAGACAACTATTATAGCACAAAATTGTTACTAACTTATATATAAGTGGGACACACATATCAATTATTGGGAGGACACATAAGAATTAATAGAAGCAGCACAAAAACATTATCCTGTTTTTTTTTCAAAAATATATACCCTGGAAATCTTGTAACCAATAAAAAAAAAGAAAGTTAGTCATTCGAAATAATCATTAGATAATGGATGTGAACATAGAGCAAGCAATTGTGTTCAAGTGACATGTAGGTATAATAGTATATATACTCTTATTGTAAGGTTAAAATTTTCTCGATTTAGTTGATAGATTTATTTGAATAATAACAATTGTGCTTCGTTGAATATCAGTTAGGATCGGATATATGAATTATCAGACATTAACAACAAATTCTTTATGCATTTTATTGGTCTAATGCACTTGTGGTTCATAACATAAGTACAACTTGTAGTGTTTATATACAATTACAAGAATGTTATATATAATCAAAAGGTTCATACATGATGAATATTTCAACATGGTATAATCTTATAAAGACCTTCAACTTCTTGTCAAAATTAGAGAATTTCATAAACACAATATATATGAGATTAAGTAAAAGGCAAAAAGCCATAGAGTAAAACTTAAAACCACTATGCTAAAAAGGGTAAATATTTATCGACAACAGGCGTTTTCATCGAATCAAGAAATTTTATCTTATACATAATTTTGAAGTAAAGTGAAAATACATATCTGATATCACTTAATCATGGTTAAACAACCATAGGAAAAAAATATCATTTTCATGGCTAAAGAATGATCATCATCATAGTTTTGACTTTGTCCTTCATGACAATGCAAAGTAACACTCATATTCATAAAGAACCTTTAATGCACACACTAAAGCTTTCATTATACACAATAAAATTCAAGAAACAATCGAACCACATCAAATCTACACATGTAACACTCATAATACAAAGATAAAAAAAAAACATGCACTCATCTCTATCTTATAATCTACATCAATCTCCTGCCATACGCAAACCCGATAAAGAATCTGATCACATCGAGTCTATTATACACAAGCTAACACTCATAAAGCGCAAACAAATTCCCCACTTGTCTCTATCTCATCATCAGTATCATCATCAATATCTGAATCATCATCATCATCAAGATCAATGCTACTACTTATTCCCTTGACCAATAAATCACAACCTTTGGGCCCTTCTCCTGGTTTTTTTGCCTCTTGAATTATAGCTAACACTTCATCAATACTTTGAGTTGGTTCATTTTCTTCTTTCATTTGTAAACTTGCATCCTCCCCTTCCATATATTCTATAGGCAAATCCTTTAGAAACCAAGGATGTTTTTTAATCTCTTCAATAGTTATTCTCTACATATACAAAAAGCATACAACACAATTAGTTGCTTATCAACAAAACAAAAAACAAGAGAGAATTGTTGAAAATACTTCTAAACTTGATGCAAATCATTAGTTTCATTCCCGAACTATTAACAGCCTTAAAACACCCCTCTACTTGACTAACTAAACTTAGACACACCCTTGATCACCCCTGCTCTGCCACATGACATAGCAAGTGGTCTCAAATCCTTGTAAGGGCATGGAGATCTTAATAAAAAGCCGACAGAAGTGTTGAAAATACCTCTAAACTTGACAAGAATTTAAGGATGTAATTCACTCATATTGCAAGATGGGGTATGTATTTAAGTTTAGTTAATCAAGTGAAGAGGTATTTTTAAGGCTGTCAATAGTTCGGAGATGAAACTAATAATTCACGCCTAGTTTAAGAGTGTTTTCAATAATTTTTTCCTCCAAAAACAACAAAAAAAAAATGTACAAATTTGAAGTGAAAATACAACTACAAACCTTGCTAGGGTCAGCTACAAATATTTGAGATAAAAGAAGCTTACACTCCTTTGAAACTCGAACGTAATAAGGGATTGAATACTGAACGCTTAATATCCTCTGTCATAAACCAAAATTTCAGTTATACCGAGTAACGTTCAATGACCATACGTGAAATTAACGTGTAATTTTTCTAAAAAAAATATGAATCATAACTTACTGTTAATGTTTTCCTGAAATTTCTTGGATCTTCAGGATCTTCAAAAGGATAAGCACCAACAAGCATCACATATAATGTTACCCCACAAGACCAAACATCTGCTAGCTGTTACATCCAAAATAATGACATTTAAGCCATGAAGTTCAAGTCAAACAAATAATTAACGAACAAATTTAAGTTATATATACTGACAATATACGATCAAAACTATTACTCAAATCGTTATAATTGTACCTTCCCATCGTACTCTTTTCTCAATAAGACTTCTGGGGCGATATAGGCCGGAGTTCCAACAGTAGATTTAGGTTGAGAATGCAAGACTGATGACTACACAATGAATTATAAGTACAACAATTAGAAACTATTTTGATGAAAAAACAATCAAATTTCAACATAAGAGTAGAGTTCAAGATCATTGCCTTGGAGTAGCCAAAATCGCATATTTTAAGACGCGGTTTTGAGCTACCATCTAAGAGTGTATTTTCGAGCTTGAGATCTCTATGACAAATTTGCTGCATTCAAAAAAATATTTGGACATCACAATGCATGTCATAGAACATGAGTATCATATAAGAATTGGGAAGCATCCCGCATTAGCAGAGCTCAGAAAAGGACCGCACTTTGAGCATCATATAAGAGTTAATAAAGAATAAATTAATTCAAATGAAGTAATAGGTCTAAATTTTACCATTGAGTGACAGTAACTGACTCCTGATATAAGTTGTTGAAAGAAAAATCTTGCCTGAAAAATATAACAAAAAACAGGACAGATAACATAAAAAAAAGAGCTCAAAATACAGTGACACTAAAATTGAATTATATATTTGATAAAACAAGTTGGGCCTTTTAAGCAAAAAAATAATAATTAAATAGACAAAATTAAGCTTAGTTTTGATAAAAGGAGGGATGTAACACAAGAACTTAATTCCTAAGGAGTCTCCCATCCCAGTACTACTCTCGCTCAAGCATGCTTAACTTCAGAGGTCTGATGAGATTCGTTGCGTTAGTGCTGATATAATTACATATGTATTCGAACTTCTAAAAGATGGATCAAAATTTAAAAATAGACACGCGTATCTCAAATTTCCAAGAAGAAGAGGAATTAATTTGAGTGCTTATCTATGTTTTGCTCAGACTCTTCAAAAATGCTATAAGGTGCGTGTGAGATCTTCCAAAAGTAGCACAGTTTTACGACACAAGTGGGGCAACATTTTTGGATAATCCGAGCGACAATTTATTTTTTTTAAATGTGTGTGTTACCTCATCTTCACTGAATCTACCAGCATTGCATATTCTTTCAAAAAGCTCTCCACCAGCAGCATATTCCATCACTATGGCTAGATGAGTTGGGGTAAGAAATACCTACACAATAATGAACAACATGCTTTAAAACTTTAGTCCATCAAACGTGAGAGAACGTGTTGAAAACATAATTAAGTGAATAAATGTGTGGTGCACTCTCTTTTTTAGTTTAAGCGTTTAGACGAGACGTTGACATAGGTAATTAATGCATCATTAATTAATTACCTCCTTGAATCTAATGATATTGGGATGCTTCAAGGACCTATGATTTATGATTTCTCTCTGAACATGCTCATCAATCTGCACAAACAAAATAAAGTAAGAAAGAATAGCAAAAATGATTTTTTGTCAATTAACAAGATCAACTTTACATACTCCATAACTACCACATGAATTATGAATTACTCAAAAAATTTCCAGTTCTAGATATGAAAAAAATCCTGGTAGGGAGCGCGCTTCCCCTTTTAACATGCCTTACACAATGCGAATTAGGCTTAGTTAGGGCCCAAAAGTGGATACCGGACTCCAACAACAACAACATATCCAGTCTAATCCACAAGTGAGGTCTGTGGAAGGTAGAATACACGCAGACCTTTACCCTACCTTTATGGAGTGAAGACTATTTCTGATAGACCGTCAGCTCAAAATAAAAGTATTCTACGCGGGATTGTAAGAAAATAAGACGGTAAAATATAAAAACACAAAACAACCAAAGTAATAAGTAGTAATACACATTAAAGGATAAGAAACTACACGATAACTAAATAATACTACTAGAAGGAGATAAGAAGGAGGCGAGCACTCTACTTCTCCCACACAACAAGCAACAACAATCAGCTACCTGCTAACCTTCTACCCTAATCCTTGACCTTCAAATAGATACCGAACTCCAAAAAGGAAAAAAATGAAACAACACAAACCTTTTTGCCTCTCTCAATATACTTGACAGCATAAAGCTCATTTGTCAACTTATCTTTGACTAACTTTGCTACACCAAAATTACCAGAACCAATATCTTTCAAAATTTCATACCTTTCCATTATATTAATAAAAAGTGTATAATTTGAGTATTTGAAAACAAAAAAACATAATACATGTAAGGCACTATTTATAATAACTAAGGTGAACTGTTGATCAAGTCCTACTTGACAAGAACATACACTAGAGAATGGTAGACACGTGGCACTGTTCCAATGGATTGAATTTTTAGTATAATTAAGATATGTTGAATCTACCAACGTGGTGTATTTAAATGCCTGAAACTAAAAAGAGAAAACTAACATTAAAAAAATGACAAAAGATCAACGATGGCTCAGGATTTTTAGTAAAAGGAATGTAATTTTCTGACGAAGAAGGTCCAGAGGTAAAATTGTCCAAGTTTTATAAAGAGGTCATGATTCCAATGTGGGACATTCCATTCATAGTCCGATTTTTTAGTCTACATCGTGACTCTGATACCATGTTAAATTTGGTTTGGTTCCTAACTTACGTCCCAAAAATTAGCTCAAAAGGAAGAGATATTTGAACTGTTATAAGGATCCCAAAATTCTATTCATTCACGTATGTGAGACTTTCTATTCATCAAGATGAACCCCTTCTACCTTTAACTACGCCCATACAAAAAAAAAGTGATGCGATGAAACGAATGAGATTCTTCTTTCTTTTTTTCCAGTAATACTTTAATATTAATGGTATAGCAGAAAAATCAATATATAATCATTAATATTGCAATAAAGAGATAGTCTGAACCCATAATTTTAAAAATATGAATGCAATACTAAGAATCTTAAAAATCGAATCCACATATTTTAAATACTGAATTTCGCCTTCGTGTGACTGGGGAGCTACATTAGTGATACAAATATTGTAAATTCTTTGCAAAATTGTGAACTAAAATCTTGAAATTCTAAAGTCAACGTGATTTTTCTAAGCTTATATTATATGGTTTTACTTAGTTTATATGGATTATTTAGCAAATAGTCTTAATCAATTTGAATTTATTTGTTTTCATAAAGGACTCAACTGGACGTTACATTAGGGTTGACAAAATGGTTAAAAAAACAAGTAAACCATCTAATCCAATTCATTAAATATGAGTTGGATAACTGATTATTTAAAAATGGACTTAATACAAATTAAATTGGATATTGATGTTATCAATACTCATTTGTCTGCCCGTTATTTTTCACGAGTTTCGTTTTTTTTTTTTTTAAAGTCTAAGTTTATTTTAATTTTTAGCTTATGTTCTCACTTGACTATTTTTAAAACCATAAATAATATGGATATCCACATCATTCATCTCGATTAACCATTTTCTATCTTTATTAAATAAATATAAGCTAATCACATATTTTTATTTATTTTTATCTAGTCTATTTTGACCCGTTCATATTCAATCCGACCCGGCTCCTTAACTAAGTGAACTGTTCTAAGTGTTGGAGCTACTCTTCAAAGAACATGATGTTGTGAATCAAGTCGACTTTATACGGGCTTATGTGTTAGACCATCTCCAACCCACCTCTATTTTACTCTCCATTCTCTATATTTGGAGAGTAAAATAGAGAAAGGACACTCCAACCCATGTCCATATCACTCTCTATTCTTCATATATAGAGAGGTGAATAGTAGTTCTCCAAATTTGGAGAACTACTATTCGCACTCTCTATTACACTTTTTGATTATTTTATTATTATTTTTATTACTTCTAATTAACATATTATTTTACATATAATGTCATTAATTAAATATCTAATATTCACAATTCTTTTTAAATTAAATGTAATATAATATTTTAAAATATATATTATTTAATATATACTACTTTCATCCCGAATTAATAGTATTTTAATTTTTTCTAATTTTCGTCAATAATATAATTTGATTTTACTATTAATTTTCACTATAAAGAATACACAAAATTAAAATGATAAGATGAAAATTTTAGTTTGAAAATACTATACATAATATGATAATTTAAATATAAGATAACAATACAATACATAACATAATAATTTAAATACAAGATAAAATGCAATACATAACATAATAATTCATTCGTGATTAAACAAGAATTATGCCGAAAAGATGTTGAACGTGCATTCGGAGTTTTGCAATCACGTTTTGCAATTATTACAAGACCGTCATGTTTTTGGAGAAAGGAAGTGCTACATGATATAATGACTACATGTATTATACTGCACAACACGATAATTGAGGATGAACGTGATTCTAATGCACCAATTCAAGATGTCGTAGAGGCTCCAACTCCAACGACAGAAATGGTGGTTGATGAAAATCTCCTTTTGAACTCCTTAATGCATTAATAGAGAATTTATGGGCGCAACATAATAATTTCAAAAATTGAGTATTTATGTAATTGTATTTCACGTTTATTTGAATTTGTCCATTAATTTGTATAATATATAATATTTTCTTGCAATTTATGTTATTTAAAAATTTAGAATAAAATATAATTTTATAATAAATAAAAAATTTGAAAAAATAAAATTTATATCACATGAAAATTATATAAAGTAATTATTGGGAAAAAAATAAAGGATTTATATATGAAATAAGAAAATAAAAATGAAATAGAAATAATAATAAAATATTGAGTAGAGAGAAAAAAATTCTTTTTTAGAGAGTAAAATAGAGAATTGGATCTGAGTTGGTTGTTTGAAAGAATAGAGAACTCTATATTTAGAGAGTAAAATATAGTGTAGGGTTGGAGATGCCCATGTAGCGAATGAGGCTGATTTGGATGGGATAATTGGACCGTGTAAAATATTAGAGAGTTTTATTTGGGATCCAGTCCCAATTATCAATTGGTTAAATAGGAATAGGGATTAGACAGAAAGGTTATACATATTATGAAGAAACTGTCTTTTCATCTCATCTTCTTTCTAGAGTCTTAACTTCTCATCCTCATTCTTATCTTTATCTTTAGTTACTTGTTATTTTATTTATACTTTTCTTTATAATTCAAGTGTTGTTATTATAGTTTGATTATCAAATGGATATAAGGTTTATGTATTAATTCGGTTTGTTTCACATGACTACATGAGTCCTACTTGAAAGGAACAGAAAATGGTGGACATACACGTGACACTGTACCAATGGTTTGACATTTGAGTATAAACTAATATATGTTGAACTTGCCAAACGTGGCATATTTAAGTGCCTGAAACTAAAAAGAGAAAATAACAGTATCGTGATAGGACGATTGAGATTTTTTTTACTTTTAAACAAAAGGTTAAGTAGAAAAAACGGACAAAGAAAACATGATAAAGATAGCCACTCGGTATATTCCCCCTGATATTACTTTCAATGTTTCAGTTTATGTCATACTTTCTATATTTTGTTCCCAAAAAAAAATCATATCATACTTCTTTGTTTAAAAGTAATTTAATTTTATGTTTTTATTTTATCTTTTATGAGATGATTTATAATCGTTCAAAAATTTAATGATTATAACTTGTTTTCGATATAAGTTTCAAAATTTTGTTTTTTTATTTACTATAATGTTGTATCAAGTCAAATAGCTGCATAATTAGGGGTACAAATATTCTAAATTCTTTGCAATATTGTGAAATAAAATCTTGAAATTCTAACTCAAACATAGTCTTTCTAAGCTTATCTTAATATATAGGTAAGGTTTTTACTTAGTTTATATGGAATATTTAACAAATTGTCTTAATCAATTTGATCTTTTTTTCTTCCCTAAATGACTCAAATTGGACCACATACACCTTGACCTTCACTATTAAGTCTACCAAGGGAAGGAAGGTACTTTAAAATTGAGAAAATGACTATTATCAGGTTGAATGAAATTTCTCCACTTTTAGTTAGAACATACGAATTTAAACAATGAAAACTAAAAAATTATAAATTTTATATATGACGTAAATCTGAATTAATCAAACCTGAAATTGAGACCCTCGTCATTGCTAGCCTTGCAACTTCACACCCCCACCCCCGCTCCCCACAAACCCCCTTTATAAAGTTTAGACAAATCATGAGTAAGTTGTCAGCCATATAAAGTGCAAGAAAGTTGGTAAGATAAGAATAACCATATCCTTACAATTTCCCTCCTTTGTCACCATTGGAGTATTCCCTCCTTTTCAAATTTATTTCAGAAAATATTTTCAAATTTTCTAGGTTTGGTTGATTAGAATTTTTTATTTAAAAAGTTGATTAAAAATGAAAAAAGTATATTTTTAATACAAGTTTCATAAGCGATATTTCAAGTTTATTATATCTTCTCACCTATTCAACATTCTCACCGCTTGACCATCCCAATATATCCCACCTCATAGTGTGTTTGCTTTTCCTGCTTTCTTTTCAAATACTAAAAAATATTATCTTTGCTTCGCAAGAGTTATTTGTCCATACATATATGTTATTTTAAATTTTATCCTATAATATTATCGAATCAATTGATATGTAATCATTTATGCAATGATTAATTTGATATAATCGCATCATTACCTTATATTTATTCTCAATTTGTCCTTATTTATATAAGGATTCTATATTGCCTCTTAATAATTTGCCACATATACTACTTTCTCTTTATAATTATATTATTAGCTTATTCTTCAAAATTCTAATGCATTAAATTATAAAACGACAAAAAATAAAATAATTTATTAAAATTAACATATATATACATATGTTTTAATATAGAGCATAATATAATATAAAATATTATAAAAGAAAATACACCATTAATAATGTATTTATTGAAGCATTTTGACGTTTCTCACAGCATGTATGTCTATTTTGAGATAGTAAAAGGTGTATTTTGGAAGAAGGAAAATGTTTTTCTCTAAAGATATTTAAAAATTTGGTTATTTTTTGACATTTAATAAGTAAGCAAAGAAATATTATTTCAGAACGAAGGTGAAGCAGGTGGGGTTCTGGAGATGGGGATTGGGGATGCCAAAAGATGATCAACTAAGTACATTTTGTTGGGTTTTAAAAGGTGTGAATGAAAAACAAAGAGTTGTAATTTTTATGAAGAATTGTGATTTTAATGAAAAGTTATAACTTTTACGAAGAATTGTGACTTCTATGAAAAATTGTGACTTTTATGAAAGATTATGACATTTTCGAAAGATTGTGACTTTTCCAAAAGTCTGTGACCTTTCCGGTAAGATACAATAAGAGCCTTTTCACACTACCCTTTGTTGTCTATAAACAGAGGGATTTCCTCTCATTTTATGAGAACCAATTTTCTGGACTTCTTCTACTACTACTAAAACTAGTATACTAAGTGTACTTTACTGCCGTTGAATGGTTCGCTGACACCGTGGTTATAGGTACCGATACACCGATGAATAAGATAGTTCTATCCTGGAAGGATATATTCCATGAACCTCGGGTACTTGAGAGAAATAATTTCCTTAAGGGGACACTGAACATTCAGTGGACTCGATTTTCTTCTTTGAGAAAAAACATTTGTGTATTGTTTCTAATTTGTTTCTTATTCTATATTTTGTCTACTATTGGTTTTATTTTCTAGTTTTGAAAATACTCTTTAAACTTTATTATTTCTTGTCAAGTTCTTCAAAGTTTTTGTTCTAAGTATCTTAAGAATACAGGATGAACAACTGTCGGATGAACCTCCTAGACTTCATGTAGCTCCACCCGTATTCAATTATCTCTCTCATATTAGCTCAGATTTAACAAAAGAAGCATATAATATACATTCTGATTGCAAATATTCAAGTTGACCTAACCACGTTTGTATACTGCCTGTAGTCAATCGAATCAATTGTCAAATTACTAGCCACGTTAAAACCATAAAAGGGCTCAAAGTCAGCTTAATATTATAGCACAATGAATATAAAAATAGTAACTTGCAGTAAAATATTTCTTAACCTTGCAAATTGCAATAATCAAAACACAAATTCAAAGTTTAATCTACATAAATTGATCACCAAACTCCATTAATCATATACCATCATCTTGCATAAATTTGCTAAAGAAACTAGTAATAGTATATACTTAGCGCGAAAAAAAAAATGGCAGAGAGTGCTGTTACCTTTCTGGTACATAAACTTTCAGCTTTGCTCCATCCTGGAAAAAAGTTTCTTGCAAATTTTCAAGAAGAAATAGTTTATATCAGAGATGCATTTGAAAAAATGAAGGCTTTTTCAAGGGTAGCCGATGCAAACGAAGACGAAGAAGATGATGAGTTACAATTATGGATCAAGCAAGTACAAGATCTTGCACATGATGTTCAAGACATTCTTGAAAAACATGTTGTCACATGCAGCAATTATCAAGAAAAGGGAACATGGACATGGAAGAAACCTGATCATCATTCTTTAATGTATGAGAAGAAGTTTGAAGTTCAAAATGATAACCTTTCGATGTTGTTGGAAGGTATCGAGGCCCGAGTCATCGTCATTTCTGCAGGACATAGAACATTTCTTCAGAAATATGGTGTTATAACAGGTGATACATTGTGTAATAGCAGCCATGAAGACGTACCTCTTGACGATGATGCAGATCTTGTAGGCGTTGAGGATTATAAATCAGTGCTTCTTGATTGGCTACTTTCCGATGATCCGGAGTGGAAATTGTATTGTGTAATTGGAGCAAGAGGTATAGGGAAAACCACCCTGGTAAAGAAAGTCTATGATGATGCTTCAGTGAAGAAGCATTTCAATTGTATAGTGTGGATTGAGGTTTCAAGGTTTTCTACTGTTAAGGAGCTATTAAGGAGTATAATTACTCCAGAAAATGACCAATCTCGTCGAGCAATTGACGCCATGGATTCCGACATGTTGGCAGAGTTCATTCAAGATGTCCTTGAGTCATCAAGGTACTTTGTTGTCCTTGATGATGTCCCTGGTGTTCGCTCGTGGAGGGCGCTCAAAGGCATGTTTCCTATTGAAAACTGTGGCAGTAGGGTCATCATCACATCGCGTAATGCTGATATACATACCATCTGTTTAGAACCTGGTTGTCATAGTCATTTCTATAAAATGAACCCTATGTCTGAAGAAGAATCTTGGATTCTTTTCTGCAGAAAGGCATTCTCAGGCAGCCTACTCTGTCCTCCATCATTGGTTCAAGTCTCCAAAGACATCATAGAAAAATGCAACGGTTTGCCAATGGCTATCTTGGTGATTGCTGGTGCACTGGCTACAAAACGGAACAGAACAGAGGCGTGGGAGATGTTTTATAACAGCCTTGTTGACAAGCTACAAGGTAGTTATAGCAAAGACGAGCATATCGAAAGGCTACTCAATCTATGTTATCAAGATCTGCCTTTCTATCTCAAGTCTTGTTTCACTTATCTGAGCATATTTCCAAAATATTATGTCATCGATAAGGTGAGACTGATTCGACTGTTGGTAGCACAAGGATTTGTCCTTGAAAGAGAAGATAAAGCAATAGCACAAGTTGCTGATAGCTATCTCAACGAACTCGCAAACAGAAGCTTGATCCAAGTTGCTGAAAGGTACTCTAATGGAAGATTAGACTCCTTCACCATCCATAACTTGTGGTATGAGATCATTCTTTCTAAATCACCAGAAAGGGTCACAACAACTACAGCTAATGGTGAAGAAACTACAAGGAAGCCTCACAAAATCAGACATCTTGTAATCCATGATCAGTTGGCTAATGATATACAAGGCATTGATCAGTTTAAGCATCTTCACTCTCTAATAACCCTCGGGTCATCGGATTCTGTCTCTAATTCATTCTTGCAGAAGCTGTTATCAGGCAGTTTTAAACTACTCAAGGTGTTAGACTTGACAGAAGCCCCGTTGACGAAAATCCCTGAAGGAGTCTTTGAATTGTTTCATCTCAAGTTTCTAAACTTGAGGAGTACTAAGATAAAACACCTGCCAGGATCAATAGGGAAGCTAGAGAGCCTTGAGTTCTTGGACCTAAGGGACACATTGGTAGAAAAATTACCTGTTGAGATACTCAACCTTCAGTACCTTTGCCATATCTTCGTTTATCGACGTGGTGCTGGGTTTTTTCATGGTTTCAAAGCTCCTAAGAAGATAGGGACCCTGGTGTCCTTAGAAGCGGTGAATCTTATCAATGCCACAACAACCACAGTGATCGAATTGGGAAAGTTAACAAGACTAAGAATGTTATTCATCGCGAGGCTGAGAAGAAAACATGGGAGGGATCTTTGTTCTTCCCTTGACAAGTTGATAAATCTTCAGCAACTAACTATCTCATCTTATGGGGTGAGTGATATTATTGATTTGCACTATCCCCTTTCCTCTACACACTCATCCCTTCGAACATTAATCTTCGAAGGTCGTTTAGAGAGGTTTCCACAATGGATGACCACTCTTCATGCCTTAACCACTGTTACTCTAAAATGGAGCAAGTTAATGGACAATGCACTAGACATTCTTCAAGATTTGCCCAACCTTATGAACCTCGTGCTAGACCTGGCCTACGAAGGCGAAGAATTGAGGTTCAGGGCAGGTGGATTCAAGAAACTGAATAAACTATGTATTTGGAACTCTACAAAACTGAGACAAATGAAAGTGGAAAAGGGTGCAATGCCTTTTCTTGAAGAGCTTCAACTGCGCAACTGCAGATTAATGGAGGAGTTGCCCTTTGGGATTGAGCATTTGAGCAAGCTTCAGTATCTTTCACTTGAAAAAATTTCTAAAAAGTTGTCAGTAACTGTGCAGCTTAAGAGCAGTCAAAGTGGGGATTACTGGAAAATTGCTCATGTTCCCAGAGTTTATGTAGAAGACTAGTAGAAAAGATGGAAGGCAGATAGGAATAAGATATGCAACAGAAGAGAAACAGTGTCCTATTGATCAAGTACCATATTTTCTAAGCTTATTTGTAGTTCAACATATGTATTTACCATGTAATAATCTGAGTTCACCACGTTTTCTCTTTAATATTCGAAGAATTCAGAGGCAATATTACTCTTGCTATTCAGAAGAACACAAAATATGTAGCAGAATGCATAGGAGCAGGCAAAAGGGGTCGTTAACAGATCTTAAAAAAGTGGTACATAAACATCAAATATATACAAGATTCGTGTTTGAATAGCGTACTAGTATTTTGTCACACCAGGAATCAAGAGAGTATTACTCCACTTTCCACCCTTTTGATTGACCTTATATAAACTTGCAGTATGAAATTACTACTTTGCCTTCTTTTTTCCCCTTATGTTAGCCAAACTCTCTAAACTCAAAACAAGATCAGTTCAAAGTTCATAGCCTGGGAACCTGGAATTCTTCGGTGCAAGTAAGTCGAACAAGAAACAAGCAACACCACCTAATCCTTGGAAAAGGGAGTAGGAATGATCTGCTTCATTGCGATGCCTTTCGTTCATGATCGTTCTTGCATTTTGATACAAGCAGCTTGCAAAAGCTTTTGCTCTTTCTTCGTATATACTCTCCCCAGTTAGCCGATACAGGGAAAGGAACGCGTAAGCATTTCCAGATGCACCATCCGCAAGTCCCACTCTCTCGACCAACCCACTTTTCCACACTACCTCTCCACCTTCTATTGCAGCACCACGAAACTCCCTATCATCTGATAGTACCTGCGGCAGAAGAAAAAAAAATATAAGTCATTGTTCATCGTCATTCTTCACTACTTTGTTCACTAAATTGTAACAATATGATACTCTTTCTTGTTCTCCTTTTCCCGGTCATAGTAGTAGAATCAGAAATTCTAGCAAGAGGATTCAGAAAAATGCAAGAGTACCACGCTTAAAATTCAAACTTGCAACCTAAAACAATTTTTAATCACCTTCATATGGCTCACTCTGCCCTTTATGCAAGGAATTTAACAGATATATGTACACATATTGTCCACAGCATAATTTTCTTACAAGGAAATTTAATTAAGACCCCTTTGCATCCATCCACCTCTATCCCTGGCTCGAGCAGCCCAAGAGACGGGATGCTTCTCCAACTTTTCAAATAAGAACCTTAATAGAAACCCAATATTGGTTTGGAGAAGTCCAGAAAATCCCAGATTGAACACAGGAAAAGGGAATAAGAACATGCTTAACATTTTTGTAGTTAATTCTTATTTTCTTTGAATATGTCACTGATTATAAGTACGGGGTATAAGTATAACTAGAAAAAGCTCATTGCCTCAATCTAACAGGTACTAACCTCAGATACTTTGCACATAGTAATGGTAATGCCTGTGGCACCATGGGACCATTGTACCAGCTTGTCTCTTGGATTCCCTTCACTGACAGGATAATTACCACTGTGGGGAAACCTATTGCTCATCATGTACCTTAAGGTTTCCTTAACATCTTCAAGATCTTCTTGAGAGAGAGGAAAATGAAGTAATACGTGAAGAATACCAGCAAGGCCGTGAGCTGCACCCCAATACCTTGTCCCGTGCCATCTATACATCAGAGGGCATGCGGGGTTATCAGATGCCCCTGCTCTCCCTCCTGCTAGTATTGCTTCAACCACAGGCATAAGATAATCTTCTGGTACTGACTCCACTCCCAAGTACTTCCTGATAAACAATGCTGCCCATAAGAAGCCAGCTCGTCCATAAAGGAGGTCATATGACATTCCAAAGCCTCCATCTTCAGGTCCAACAGGAAGGGCTCTCTCTTGTGCTACCTGAAAGTAATAAACAAGACAGATTACAGTAGCGGAGAGGCATCTGGACGTAGATGATGTAGAGGCTAAAGCAATGACAACAACATAATGAGATATATTTTTGCATTAGATGCTGAAGCAATCACCATTACATTATGTGGTTCCACATGGAAGAATAAACCAGTGCTAATGCTGAGGATTCTCCAGTGCATTTGATTTGCAAGCATATAACTAACCACGCAAGCATGTCTCTAGAAAATATTTTCTTCCTCACCAGGTCAAATGTTTTCCCTAAGCAATTACCAAGAACAAGTATTATACATTATATGCCATCCTTAGAATTTGTGAAATCCTTTACAAGTATGATTTGGTCATGTTGGCCTTTACCAGTTTACCTAGTGCAAGTCATTTATATAAAACGATCTTCTAAGTTAACAGTTTCTAACCCCTCTCAAAATAAAATGAATGGCTGCAGAGAACAACCAGTTACGAGCAGACAATGTTAATTCCAATCATCTCCAATTGGAAATTACCAATCCAATAAACATAAATAAAGAAGTCTCTCCTGCCATTCAGGTTTACTTGACAAATTATTCATCACAACTAGGATAAAGTTTGCAGTGCAACAGATTTATAACTCTTCACATTGTCATTTTCAGTTTATCCCTCTATGGCAAGGGAAACCTTCAGGAGTGTCCCTAATATCCCATCTACATTGTCCCAACTATCTAAAGGACGTAGAGCATTCTCTGATGAACATGGCATCCCAAAGTTGAGCAAAAATGATCTATTGCTGATATTAAGTAATAATTTACATCTAAAAGTTAAGAAAAAAAAAGAAATACAGATAAAGTTTATTTAGATTTTAGGTCTCTAATTATGTTGAGTCGCCCCTAAACATTAGCTTCCCAAAATTTACAGTAACATGCCATTTACTCTTCCTGTCTCCCCATATCTAGTGAAGCAACTCATATGAAGTCAATTAATACCAAATGGATATGTTTTAAGAAAAGCACTTCATAAAAAATATGTTTGGTAAGCTCAATTATCTTTACACCGATCGAAGGAAAAATGACGAAATCATAATAGGATTGTGTTTGGTACCTCAAGGAAATGGTTCAAATACAAGTCACGTTTGTGTTGGTCCCCACAATAGTTGGCAGCAACAGCACCAAGAGCATAGACCCCTCCTCTTCCACACAGAAAAGTCACATGTCTGGTCCCAAAAAAGTTCAAAGATAAGAAACATTTGAACTATTAGATATTTAATGACCCAAAAATAAAGACTTAAAGTAAATGAATTCTACACACTAAAATCATAGCTCCAAACTCACAACTAAATTCGATTTCAATCACTAGTGGGCTCCCAAAGATCAAAAGATCAAGCTCGCGTATGATACATGTACCATATCGTTCAGTATTCTATTATAAGTACTATACTATTTTCTTTGTCCCAATTTATGTGATACAATTTTCATTTTAGTTTGTCGCAAAATAATGACTTATCTATATATTAAAAACAAATCAACTTTCATTCTTCCATTTTATCTTTAATAAGATGATTTTATAGTCACACAAATATCCAGATTTATTTTAGACCACGAGTTCAAAACGTTTTTCTTTCTTCTTAAACTTCGCAACCAGTAGCATGAATGGAGAGGGGGACAGAGGGAGAGTTCCACAAAGGTGTAGACTTGATTGCTCCACGTTACACATCTCATTTAATAGTCACACAAATATCCAGATTCATTTTAGACCACAAGTTAAAAACGTTTTTCTTTCTTCTCAAACTTCGCGACCAGTAGAGGGGCGGAGGGAGAGTTCCACAAAGGTGTAGATTTGATTGCTCCACGTTACACATCTCATGCTTCAATATTTTAGCATGTGTCTTTTGGAGATATCTTAAGGTATATCTTTCAAAAATGCATCTGATTCTCAAGTTCTAGGGAGTGACGGCGACAGTTCTTGCAAAGACCAAACTAGCATGATACTATTATCCAAGATGTGATTCTTTTGTCTGTACAAAATTATATCTAACCCAGTTGTTCTCTTTTACAATTTCCACAAAAATAGACTTTACTCATCAAAGAACCAGTCGTCAGAATTCAATTTTTGACAAAGAAAGCAGTAGCAGTTTCTCATTTCATTAATACATGTTTGGAGCAGCACAGAGAAACACACTAAAATATAAAGCTAAGAAAACAAGGAATTAGAGTACATTTTTTCCTAGCATGCTTTGTCACTATCTAGTCACCATTAATAAGTCTGAAAACTCAGAAGAAACTTTGTATTCAGCCTTCCCATACATTTCATAGTACTATTCGTAAATCATTTTTGTTGGAATTTTAGCTAGAAAAGCTTGACTAACTTTAGATACCGCATATTTAAAGTTGTTCCGAAGTAATTAAACGTGCATTTTTTTTATTTACAACCTAAGACATAACTTAAATGGGTATCTGTTCACTTCCCCTATTATTTTCTCTAATAAATCGGCCCTACACCAACTCTTGACGTAGTCTTATAGTTTAAAAAGATATTCCTTTGTTCCAGAGTAGCAAATGAACGTTCTTAAGTTCAATTAACATCAATTAATTACTCATTCAATTGAGTAATAGGATTAAGTTGATTTAAAAAATTAAAGGAGGAAAAAGTAGGAACCTCGTGACTGTGCGTGCAAGGTCGGCACACGCGTCAACTATCTCCGAGCACAATTCCAAGTCCTTCCGATCACCGGTGGCCTCGTACGACCTCAAACAGGTAAACGCCGTCCCTAGCAAACCTGTATACATCGTCGGATCTGTGACGCTGCCGGCACTCCTTCCGTTTTCTTTCCATGTCATTTCTACTACCTGAATTCATCACAGAATCACACAAAATTCAGCATTCAGTTGCCAAAATCGCCCCGCACTACGCAAATTTACACCGGAAAATAACTATTTCCCGGCGTTTTTCGACAGGAAAATGGATATATACAGTAGTTCTCATGAACTTCTCCGTACTATGACAATTTCCGGCGGATTTTCCGGCAAAATAAAATGAGAAAGTCTCCGATCTCCTTAATTTTAGTTCAGTTTTCACGAAAACTAGAATTTCTCAATTTTCCTAGCTGAGGAAAAAAAATCCGCTACATAAATTTAGCAAAAGATTGCTGATCTCAAACTCAAACTCAAACACATTATTACAGTATATTTTACCAACAATTAGCTCAAATGATCAATAAACACAGTTGCCAGAAAAAAATACTCTATTAATTGCTCTATCTAGCACCACATTAACAACAAAATTCATAACCGAATCCAGTTTTGTCTTGTACGGATATATTACAAAAACTTGATCGCAACAAATTATTAAAAAATCCTACTAATTACTCTAGTTAGCTACAAAATTCGTAACTAAATCTAGTTTTTTCTTGTAGTTATATTACAAAACTTGACAAATAAGCAACAAATTACCAAAATATTCAATTAATTACCGAATCTAGTTTTTTCTTATACTGATATTACAAAAAACTTGATCCATTAGCAACAAATTATCAAAAAAAACTCTATTAATTACTCTATTTAGCTACAAATTCACAACTGAATCTCGTTTTTCTAAGCTTGATTAATGCAAAATCAATGCACGGTATCATATAAGCAAGCAACTACAATTTTCAAGCAAATCTCAACTGATAATAACTCACCTGATCTTTGAGAGAGATTGCAGCTTGGAGAAAAGTTTCAGAAGTGTGAGAAACATTGTGAGCCGTAGGCTGATGATGTTGATCAGAATCAACCCGTTCATTTCCATCATCACTGTTGTTTTTCTGTGAAGCAGTTAATTGCACTACTGAAGAAGACATATTTCTGAAAATGGAACTGAAAAATTGTTATTATTGTTCTTCAAATTAAATTTTTTTCTGTTACGTGGATGCCTTTTTATAGTGGTGAAAAGCGGAATACATGCGATTGTAGGAGATAAAAGGGGTACACGGTGATGCGGTGGACACGTGCCACTTTATCAGAGGGATAATAATGAGTAATCAAATTAGTGAGAGAGTTTAAGAGGTAGAAGAGTTGGCAGTGGGTCCCATCAATTAAGTGAACGTCTTTTAATTTGGCCTCAACTGATGCTTATGCAGTGTAACTTTGAATGTGTATAAATCGACATTTAATTTATATAAAATTAAATAAATGACATATTTATATCATACATGACAATTTATATATTATATCAATTTTTATAATAATAATAATATTATTTTAATTTTTTTAAAATATATAATATAATTTTACCATTTCTATTTCTCCACTCCTGCACCGTCTTTGTGAGTGACAGATAGAAGGTAAGGATGACACTACGCCACCTGTGTGACATCAATGAGAAACCTCATGGGATAAGAAACAAACTTTAAACGTGGTCGTTTATTCGTCTTAATTTATGTGAAAGATTATATGATTATAAATTATTTTGTTAACAGTAAAATAAAATATTGGAGTATTAAGAAATCTTTTTTCTAGTACGAAAAGATTGGAAAGAAATACTTATTCATAATCGTGCTCACGATATTAGATAGTCAAGTGCAGAGTGAATTACTATTGAAAATATTTAAATAGTAAGCCCACCAAGCCCTCCTATTTCGACTTTTCTAAAGCTTCTTATAACACAGTCGAAATAATGATAAATTTACTACCCTGTGGAGATAGAGCGATATATCTATTGGATATGATAAAGTTGTGGGGGCTATTTGGTAAATGGGAATTTGAGGGTACAATTCTGAAATTAGGCATGTGAGAAAAGTGGGTGGGTGGGATATTTTATTTGTGGCTATTAATGCAACAAAAAAATGATTATGTTTGGATTATGTTTTTATGGGGGGGTACATCATGCATTTCACGTGATCAAATTGGAAAGCTAAAATACGATATTTATATATTTTTATAATAATTTTGGATAATGATTTAAAGGTGAAAATATACGATGAAGTTGTGCATAATAATAAATATATAACAAAGTGTTTTGAAAGGAGTTAATTGGTGCATTTAGAATTATGTACCCTTTTTTTTGGTTTCCTATTGATATCTGGAGTTCACAATAGAGTCCGATTAAATTCCTAAATTCGGATCGCGCACTACAGAACTCATTCGAAGGTAACGCTTCCAACATGATTTTTTCCATATTCAAGGCTCGAACCCGAATTCTCTGATTAAGGGTGAAGCAGTTCAAACACTGCACCACCATTTGAGGGTGACGCTTTCAACGTGATTTTTTCTATATCAAGGCTCGAGTTTGAGACCTTTGGTTAAGAGTGAAGCAGTCTCCTGCACTACACAATCCATGTTGGTAGAATTATGTACCTACCATATTGTTACACATGATTTTTTTCATAAAAAATGAAGGATAGATACCAAATCATGTGTTGAAATCTCTTAACCTCAAATTAAACATGAATTTTTTGACCTAACTATATATGGATTATATACAAAAAGGTTCTCTATGTGTGAACGGTACAAAGTTACAAAATCAAACGTCATTAGTTTACTGCAATTTATCATAATTATTTATTCTAACTATGGCTAAGCTTTATCAATAATCTCAACGTGTTTCTTTTTATCTTAATATATCATTATAATTTGAAAATTTTGTAGTAGGTTAACAAAAGAACTAAGTTGGTAATTCACACATCTGGGCATAAAGTTTTTCTTTTATTTTCACACTCGTTTGATATTCACATTGAATCCAATTAAATCTTAATTTATATCGACATACACATAATTCAATTTTGAAAATTTTAATTAAACATGAAAAAATACTTACTGTTCCATCAGAACCTTGTTGGTATCAACATAAGTCTGTTCTTATCAAAAGCTTGTTGGTATCGACATAAAGTTTGTTCTTATATCTTTACCTTAAAATATATCTATATTATATTCTTAGAAACTGTCTATTCTTATAAAACCTACTACTCTCTTCATTCACATTTAGCTTCTCGAGAATCAAAGTGTATGGATTATGACCAATATTTTATGATATTTGTTCATCATATTAATATGAGAAGGATTGCAACTTATAATATTTTTCATATAGCTTTCAAATATCAAAATTCTAAATAATGAATTAATCTAATTCAATTTATCTCCGAAGATTAGTCAAATTGAATCGTAAATCAAAACATGACAAGTAAAAGTGAGCGGACGACAAAAAATATCGAAATTCTGTTAACTAAGAGCTCAATTATGTTCAAAATAGTAACAAGAACTTAAGGAAATCAAGAGTAACGCAGATAAAAAACTGCTGTTAACTTCTAAATAATGTATTCTATCACAACAGAACAAATTATAGTTCCAGGTAAAAATAGTCTCCAGAACATATACCACTTCTGGCAGAAATTTCAGTTCTTGGCCCTAACAGAGTTGTTTTCCTTGATCCTAGCTCGGGTATCCAGCTTGACAAAACGTTTGAGGTCATCGTAAGGGAGAGACTCGAGATTTTTCCTTCTCAGTTCACTAAGTGCCGGGCGTTTATCCAGCAGGTGCCACAGCCAATCAGGGTATTCTGAGTCGGGCAACACTTTTGGATCGGCTCCATCCTTGAGAATATTTGCCCCGACTACTGTACTGGCCTTGACTTCCTTGCTAATTGTTGATGCCTTTGGACCATCTCCAGCTGCACCACCTTTTCCACCTTTCTTTTTACCACCTCCAACAGCAAATGTTCTACAACCTCCTATTTGAATAACCTCATGAAAGTTAACGTTTCTCAATGATCTGATGTAAGTTAATGCCATAATCCTTGCCCCTGCAGCATCAACCAGTATAAATAGTGTCAAAACGTAATTTTTTGCGCTGTTACTAACTCAACATTTGTCAAATTCAACAAAATGCCCTAATAAATAGGGAAGGACAAAAACAAACTCAATAATAGCTCAAGAGAACGCTTGCATGTTAGAAGGGGCAAAAAACACTGACGAGATTGACCACTTAACAGTTTAATGCAACCAAAAACACAGCCAGAGGAATGTATTGATATTTAAATATATCTGAGTCAGTACAGAGAAAGAATATACGATAATAAGCACAGTAGACCTCTCAAGACGCTGCTAGTCCTTGCTTGCTCCTACAAAATCCTCAGTGTCTTCCATGGAAAACTTTACCTAATCTAATACTCAACAATGTCCAGATTTAGTCCATAGCGCTAAGCAATTTCTTGACAATAAAGACTATGTACACTGTTGCACTAAATGCACTAGTTGTTGCCTGACGTGTTATAACTTATAAGGCCTTCATGAGGACCTTGACTGAGAGCTGTTAGGAGTAAATTGCTCATGTATCAAAGACCATGTAAAGCACTAATGTTTTTCTTCACAGAGACCTTAGGTTCTGTTTGGTTGCAAAGATCTTTCGGTTCTCATATTTATGTTTTCACCACAAAAAGAGAGGGAAAAGTAAAAGCCCTACTCGGAATCCTTCTTGAGAAGACAACTATGCCTTAATTCTAATATCGGTGAGCTAGACAATATGAGTTCTCATTTTTCATGTCGCTCCAGTTAAACCTGTCTCAATCCAACATTTGAAAATTTAAGTTCTGTAGCATGAGAAGTTCTACACATGTTACTGACATATAAATTTCTAACAACCTAAAAGACTCTTATCATATATTGGACCAAATGCAAGAGTACAACGATGACGACGACAACAACAACAGCAACAAACATCTCAGAGTAACCTTAGGTTCTATTTGCTTGCAAAGATCTTCTGTTCTCATGTTTATATCTTCACCTACATAAAGAAGAGAGGGAAAAGTAAAAGCTGAAGTAAACACCCCACTTGGAATCTCGTGAGAATAGAATAACTACGCCTCAATCCCCGTCTAGTTAGGCTCAATTATGGAATTCTCACATTTATGCTCCATTTAAACCCATCTCAATCCAATATTTGATGGTTTAGGTTCCCTACTATTAGAAGTTTTCAATGACACAAATATCCAACAAGACCAAAACACTTGTATTGGACAACCAGTAAACATGTACCAACTTAACTAAAACTTAATCCTTCCAAATAATAGTGTGATGGAAAGTTATCAGTTAAAATACTCAACAACAATAATACAAATCAGGGGCTGCATTTTTCAAGAAAATATTAGGCATACTTCCAGACCACCTTTTCTGTTACCCAGTGTTAACAAACAGTAAGGGCTCGTTTGGTGTGAGGGATTAGTAATAATAGTGAAGGGATAAAGAAATAGTGATGGAAAAAAAAAATTATGTTGTTTGGTTGCCATGTTTGGGATAACTTATCCCACCATTTATATCATAGTGATGGATAAGTTATCCCATACACATGGTAGGATAAGTTATCCCAGGATAGCTAGCCCCAGGATAACTTGTTTCCAACCAAACGATCCCTAAGATTCTCCTGCTGGAACTCAATCTTCAAAAAAATAAATTATCAGTTAAATTCAATCTTCAACTTGAGAAGCTTCTATCATCACAAACTTATGCGTAATAAGATATTACACCATAAAAGTTGTTGCAAACTGAACACCAAATAATAGTAGCAACTCGATCTCTCTTGCTGAACTACAGTATAAACATAAAAAGACCGAGCATGTGAGAGATTTAGTACTGCATTGATGACAAGAGATTGATATTTGTTTGTATAGAAGAAAAAAAGAAAAGCAAAAAGGGAGGCATATTTTGAACACAGAGGAATATAGTAATCGACAAGACCTTAAGCTTAGACTTCATGAAGCAAGATAATTAGAAAATAAGGACAATCTTTTCTTATATTGAAGTAAGTTAATTAGAAAATCAAAAATGCATATATAAGAAAGATATATGCTATAGATTTCTAGGAGGAACATCGTTTGCAAGATCCAGTCTTAATGAGAGAGTCACTGCAACACCAACTTCCTTTCTGTGTCTCCACTATCTTCTCTTTTGTATGTATATGTTTTTGTATGCTACCGAGTCATTTCCAAAATAGTAGGAAAAAAACAAAGACAAAATAATCATACAGAACTCACTTTAACGGCATCTAGTCTTGGATCATAAAGTTTCCAGAACTGAAAAACTGTGTTTCTATAGTTGTTGGCATTGACACCAGATCCAATGAGCTCTTCACAGAGGAACCACATGTGAATATAATGTTTTCCTTCATTACATAGTGTTACGTATCAACAATTTGAATGATAAACCTATAGAAAAAGTAGGGTATGAGGTAGAGCTACCTAAAAAAGTGGTAAAAGATAAAATAAGCCAGGAAGACAAAGTGAGAAAAAATAAACAAGGTAACGATGTCATCGCACCAAATTGGTTGTTACACAAAAATAAAACTTTTCGTTGTTCTCTAACATTGATTTTACAATCAAAACAAACACGCTGTAAGAGAAAATATATGCAGAAAAGATTACTACTTTGCAGCCATTATCACATGGAGAAAACAACACAACACATTATATGTAAAATTCATAAAGTAGTGTCAAATCCCGGAGCTCAAGGTTTATTTATACAATGAGAGGAAGCACACAGAACATTACAAAACTCAATTTAAGTAATCAAAACTCAATTTACTTTTTGGATTTAATGGTTAATTAAACAAATTATGAATTGGGTTGTAATGTTCTGTGTGCTTCCTCTCACTGTATAAATGAACCTTGAGCTCCGGGATTCAACACTACTTTATGAATTTTACATATAATGTGTTGTGTTGTTTTCTCCATGTGATAATGACTGCAAAGTAGTAATCTTTTCTGCATATATTTTCTCTTACAGCGTGTTTGTTTTGATTGTAAAATCAATGTTAGAGAACAACGAAAAGTTTTATTTTTGTGTAACGACCAATTCGGTGCGATGACATCGTTACCTTGTTTATTTTTTCTCATTTTGTCTTCTTGGCTTATTTTATCTTTTACCACTTTTTTAAGTAGCTCTACCTCATACCCTACTTTTTCTATAGGTTTATCATTCAAATTGTTGATACGTAACATTATGTAATGAAGGAAAATGATGCAATTTATGCAAATGTTATATTCATTATAACAATACAGTACGATACATAATGAAATAATACTAAAATTATCCAAATAGAGTGTTAAAAGAAGGCAATAAAACATGTTATTTTTAAAATAGTGGTGTCCAGTCACCTTGACTATTGCGATGGTTCCTGTTACCTCCCACAAGAATAGGTACTCATAAGATATGAATTTTTTATAATAGTATTGTGAGTTTTCAGCACTCCTGTTTGAACCACCACAGGTTCTAAGTCAGTTAGTGAGTCGTTCTGGTTATCCTAACAATCAATGGTTCCAAGTCACTGATGGATCCACAGTGTAACTAAAGGTTCATGGGAGCCCAACCGCTTTTACTATAACAATTGACTAAATTACCATCACCGTAATCAACCAGTAGAATCAAAAACCCCTAAATACAGATTTCAACAATAAAACCAGTTCAAATGCAACAACAGAAACACAGAAACGGGCAAAACAATAAAGAAATGCAGTTATCAATCAAACCCTCAAACCCCACATACAAATTTCAAAAACAAAACACAATATTAAGGAAAAAGATCAAATTTTGACTAAATTGCAATCAAAGGAGAACAGAATCAATTTCCTAAACTACAATCACAGTGATCAACAAGTAGAACCAAAAACAAAAAACCTAAATACACATTTCAACAATGTCATATAAGGAAGAAAACTAAACCAGTTTAACATATCAACAAAAACACAGAAATGAGCAACACAATCAAGAATCGCAGTAATCAATCAAACCCTTCAAACCCCACATACAAATTCCCAAAAAAAAAACACAATAAAAAAGAAAAAGATCAAATTTTTACTACATAATCATCAAAACAGAACTGAATCAAATCAAGAAAAGTCGAAAAGTAGCTTACCCAGATAGGGACGGAACCGGAGAAGGCGAAAAAACGAGGGTGGGTGGTGGGGGAAGTGAAGGGGAAGGCGGAGGAGAGCTAGAAGTGAATCAAATTACAGTGCTGGTAGGGTTTATATATGCAGAGGGTTTTTTAAGCAAAGAGCCTTCTATGGTAATCTACAGCTTTTGATTGGTTCAATACATCCATACTCTATTGAGGGCATTTTGGGAAAAGCATAAACTTAATCAACATTAACATTTCTATAATTAAGTTTAATTATGTAATTGGGAAAAGAATAAACTTAATCAACATTAACATTTCTATAAGTAAGTGTAATTATGTAATTTGCTCTGTTCATTTTTATTGTTCAGTATTTGATTTAACACCCCTTTTAAAAATTAGAATTCTATCCTATTAACATTTGAATATGATAAATTTGAATATTTTGAAAACTACTATGGTAGATAATAACAAAAATAAATTAGAAATTAAATGATAAATTTTTTCTTATTTTTTTGAAGTAGGCATGAGTTTTTAGTTTATTGAACAAATACAAGTGAACCGATCAAGTAATCGTGTAGGTTGTGTTTTTTAAATATGTGTTATTATCTTTTTGTTATTATGTTTCTTTGTTTGCTTAGTATCTTGCAATTTTGTTATCATATTTTTTTTACTATAATGCTTTAAACTATGACTATAACATTTATTTGAATTAATAATTTGCTATATCATACAATTTTTCCTTAATAGTCTAGTAGTATTGATGAGTGTTTTCTACTTAGTAAAAGTGATTTCGTTTGACATTCACAATATTTTTCACAAAAATAGGACAACATTTCTAATGAATCATGCTAAATCAAGCATAGTTGAAGTTAAGGTATATAACAACAATAATATCATAAGTAGGGTTTGAAAAAGTGGTATATATGTAGTCTCGCCCCTTACCTTGTGAAGATAGAGAGTCTAGTAGACTCTCGACTCAAGTAGAGTATACTAAAAACAAGTATGAGAAGGAAACATAGTAATAAAGATGCCATGTGAAAATAAAGAAGAAGAGATACCGTAGTCGAATTAGAAGAACCAACATATGATAGTAAAATCAAAGAATAAGATTGTAAGAGAGTAATAATTGCAATATTGATCAAGAAAATTGAATGACTTTCGATTATCTACTAATCTTCTACCCTTATCTTGAATCTATTTAAGGTCATATACTTGATAAGTTGCGGGTTTTGTCATGTCCGCTCTATATCCTCTGACCCATTTGTTCCGGGTCATACCCGTTTTATTAGTTAGGGTTTTAGGGCTTCTCATCAAAAAACCTCTACATCATTCCTCCAGCTTCCAAAAACCCAAACTTTCTGTGAAAGCAAAAATATGGGTAGCAACCAAGCAGCAGTATCATTCCTCACGAACATTGCACGCGCCGCCTTCGGTCTCGGCATCGGCGCCACCGTTCTCAACTCCTCCCTCTACACCGTTGACGGTGGTCAACGCGCCGTCCTCTTCGACCGATTCCGAGGAGTCATCGATGATACCGTCGGCGAAGGTACTCATTTCCTCGTTCCATGGCTTCAAAAGCCTTTCATCTTTGATATCCGTACTAGGCCCCACACATTCTCCTCCGTCTCCGGCACGAAGGATCTCCAGATGGTCCACCTCACCCTCCGTGTCCTCTCACGCCCGGAAGTTTCACGTCTTCCCTATATTTTCAAAAACCTAGGTCTCGAGTATGACGAGAAGGTTCTCCCGTCGATCGGTAACGAGGTAATGAAAGCCGTCGTAGCTCAATTCAACGCTGATCAGTTGCTCACTGAGCGTCCACAAGTCTCAGCTTTAGTTCGTGAGAGTTTGATCCGTCGTGCTAAGGATTTCAATATTGTGCTTGATGATGTGGCGATTACGCACTTGTCGTATGGTGCGGAGTTCTCTAAGGCTGTGGAGCAGAAGCAGGTAGCTCAGCAGGAAGCAGAGCGGTCTAAGTTTGTGGTGATGAAGGCTGAGCAAGAGAGGAGAGCAGCTATTATTAGAGCTGAAGGAGAAAGTGAGTCAGCTAAGTTGATTTCGGATGCTACTGCAGCTGCTGGGATGGGGTTGATTGAGCTCAGGAGAATCGAGGCGTCGAGGGAGGTTGCTTCAACCTTGGCTAAGACTCCCAATGTGGCTTACTTGCCTAAGCAAGGCAACATGCTTCTCGGTCTCAGCCCCACACGTTGAGTAGGTAATTAGGTTTACTATGTTGAGTGTTTTTTGAAAATGATCATGTACTATTTAATTTGCTTCAATAGTTACTATGAAATGTGCTGAATGGGATCAAGAAACAATGGAATATAAAGTTAGAGAATCAGGAGGAATAAATTAAGGTCATTTCTCTTTCGGAAAGCTGCCAAATTGTGCCTTGTATGGTAATGTTTGGATAATCTTCGTTTGAGTTCAGATTCTCAGGTTGTATCTTTTGATAAGTTCGGAAAAGCTGCCAAATTGTGCCTTTTGTTTCATTAATTGTATGGTAATGTTTGGATAATTTTCGTTTGAGTTCAGATTCTGAGGTTGTATCTTTTGATGAGTTCAGAAAAGCTGCCGAATTTTGCCTTTTGTTTCATCAATTGTATCGTAATCATTACGATTTGGATAACTTTCGTTTTTGTTCTGATTCTGAGGTTTTATTTGATAAGTTTTATTTTGGGAAAGCTTAAAATTAGATGTCTTTGTTTCTTTTGATGTATCCCCAGCTCTACTACTTCTGTCGAGTAAGTAACTTGGTGGCTCAGTGCTTTTACATATTGATAGATAAAGCTTGTTTGGATTTTTAGCTTAAATGGTAGTGTTGGATATAGCCAAGTTTCCGATAAAGTAGAACTGCAATGTTTATAGGCTAGACTGTCTGAAGAAGGCCCTTAATGTATTCATCTTGTTTAAGATTGGAGCTAGGGCACTGTCAAGGAAGGTGTCTAAATTCCAATGTAACTAAGAGCTTCATAGTCAAATCTTTAAGGCCTTTAGGGAAGAATTACCTTCTTTTTCCTGGTAGAATGAGAATGAATGGGATGATCTATAACAGTGTGAGAGAATATTGTAATACGAAGGTGTAAGTAAATAAATCGTTGTCATATTGATCAATTTTGGTTAAGTAGGCAGGCTAGATCATGTGTTAGTAAGATCATCGTAATGGCTAGCATGGGAATTAGGATGCACGAAATCATGGTACAGTCTGGGGAAGTGACTCATTTGTTTTGAGATAGACTGATAGCTTTTATATGTTTTACTTACTATAACTACTAGCTCATTTAGTTTTGCAATGATTCGGATCTTTGCATAAGTGGTTTACCTTCCTTTGCTCTACTGACTATGAAGGTAATGGCTTTGGGATGATGTAGTTTCGGCTAGGGATGAAATATAGTTAATATCATCCATGATATTGTTCATTTTAGCTTTTTCGGCTAGGTCATATTCCGTGTTGATGCCTTTCTACATCAGTAGCTTTAGCTCTTTTACAGAAACAGGCTAAGTTATGCCCTTTTCTTTTGTTTATTAATCAAAGGGGTCAGCGCGATGTTCTTACACTATGCTATGCACTTGTCTGAGGTGCATTCTGGGATCACTGGCATAAGATTCAGTTCAAAGATCAGCTTTCTACTTGGTCTTACTGCTAATGCAACTTCAGTGATACTGTGGTTGTTAGATACCTTTGTTATCTTTAATCGTTATTTCAACTTCTTCTATATCAGTTTGGGTGTTTATAATTGTTATTACTATTTGGAGCAATTGTTGTTTAATCTTGGTAGTAGTAATCACTACATTGGTGCTTCACATACCAGAGACCTGAATTCTCAAGGCAGAGCCATAGTTTGATATTTATGGCGTCTCCGATAACCATAGATTGACTTTGGTCTAGCGGTAAGAGCACCTCAAGTGACTATCTCATGAGTTGTCTTTCTAGTTCCAGCACATTGTAGCGTTTTGCACCAATGGTATTTGCAAATTTGTTCTTATAACAATGTGGGTATCAAGAAACTAGGGATTGAAAGAGAGAATTGGATCTCTATTTTTACAAATAAGAGATTTGGAAAGGTCTATTTGTTTTTTCTGTTCAATTTGGAAATGATTGTACATATTGTGACGATTATAACAATTGAAGCATAGTTTAAAGACTTGCCAAAAGTTGTTTCTCCTCGAGAAACCATTTAGAAAATGGCATTTGTTGTCCATCAAATAGGAATTAAGTTTGCTTATGAGGCGATATTTGGGATACTTTAATATAGTGTGTTTTGTCTCCGCTAAAATTTGTACTAGAGATCTCATGATTTTCAATCGTTTCACTGAACACATTACAATTGGAACTTATGCTTGATAGGCAATAAATAACCGAGGTCAAAATTTGAAGACCACTTTTTATATGCAATTTCTTAGTTATTTCACGTTGATGTCATCTAGTTCAAATATTTTTCTTCCGCGACTCTCTTAATCTTTGTATTCAACAAATGAACATTTGGACTTAGTCTTACGGTAAGACTCTTACCCTATCTTACGGAGAAGGGTGGAGAGAGATTGTTTTCGAAAAAAAATAAATTCATACGGAAGGAGCAATTATTAAAGGAAAAAGTAAAGTAGTTTGAAAAGTGCAATGAAATTGCTGTGTCTTATTGGACCACTACTAGGCCCACCTAAATAACCAATCTATAAAGGAAACAGCCCACTACCCATTTCGCACGCACAAAAAATCAAATTGTAGGAGAAAGGAAGAGAATTCTAAAAACCGCTCTTACTTTCTCTCTCTAGAAAAACAAAAAACTCTCTCTTTCTCTCTCTAATATCAATGGCGTCGCCACGCGAGGAAAACGTGTACATGGCGAAGCTCGCCGAGCAAGCTGAGCGTTACGAGGAGATGGTAGAGTTCATGGAGAAAGTTGTCGCTGCCGCCGATGGTGCCGAGGAGTTAACCGTTGAAGAACGAAACCTCCTCTCCGTCGCGTATAAGAATGTGATCGGAGCACGGAGAGCTTCATGGAGGATCATTTCCTCCATTGAGCAGAAAGAGGAGAGCCGTGGTAACGAAGATCATGTTGCTTCCATTAAGGAATACAGATCTAAGATCGAGTCTGAACTTACCTCGATCTGTAATGGAATTCTTAAGCTGCTTGATTCTAAGCTCATTGGCTCTGCTGCTACCGGTGACTCTAAGGTGTTTTACTTGAAAATGAAGGGAGATTATCATCGTTATTTGGCTGAGTTTAAGACTGGTGCTGAGCGAAAAGAAGCTGCTGAGAATACTCTCTCGGCTTACAAAGCTGCTCAGGTAAGAGTTTTCATTTTTGCTTATTGATAAACAAATTATTCGAATTCTGGAGAAAATATTTGCTTAATTGTCATGTTTGATCTCGTGCTTTCAGGATATTGCTAATGCCGAGCTTGCTCCTACACATCCAATCCGATTGGGACTTGCTCTCAATTTCTCTGTGTTTTACTACGAGATTTTGAATTCTCCTGATCGTGCCTGTAATCTCGCCAAACAGGTATGTGTTTCATTAACTTTTTATCACAATGCCTTTGATTATAGTAGGAATAGCTGCTAATTACATGAATGTGCCGAGTTATCTTAATGAATGTTACCATAATTAGTTGTAATTAGTACTATTAGATACAGTTCTGTTGAAATTGAATCAGTTGCATTTGATATAATGATAGTTAATCTTATTAAATAATAATTGATATTGTTGATTTGATCATATGTAAGGCCTTTGATGAGGCAATTGCGGAGTTGGACACATTGGGCGAAGAGTCCTACAAGGATAGCACTCTGATCATGCAGCTTCTTCGTGATAACCTCACTTTATGGACCTCTGATATGCAGGTACATATATATTTCTTTCTATTGTTAATACGGTTTTTTCTTGTTTCATTTGTAGAACAATTTTATTGATCTTTGCATCTTGCTTTATTCTTGTTCAGGATGATGGAACTGATGAGATCAAAGAAGCTGCACCTAAACCAGATAATAATGAATGAGCAGCAGTAAAAACTGGTGAAATTTCTTTAGGATTGAAATATGCTATGTTGTAACTTCTTTTTCATTTGTCTGGATTCAGCTCTTTGTTAGTTCTAGATCTTGTGATTTGTAATACCTAAAATCAACCGTTTCTTGTTAATTGTTGTTCTTGTTTGTTTCTATGTTGATTTCTCTTGTATTCGGATTATTTCCTTTTTCTCAAAGGAATGACTTATTGGGAAGTTGGATCTACCTTTTAATCCACAAATTTGTTAGCTTCTCCATTTCATATTACATGGATATAAATTCAAAAATTTTGTGCCAAACTAGGCATTGTGTCTAGATTGAAGTTTCTGAGCTTCTCCATTTCATATTTACATGGATATATGTTCAAAAACTTTGTGCTAAACTAGGCATTGGGTCAAGATTGAAGTTTATGAGCTTCTCCATTTCATATTTACATGGATATATGTTCAAATACTTTGTGCTTAGCTAGTCTTTGGGTGAAGATTGAAGTTTTTGAGCTTCTCCATTTCATATTTACATAGATATATGTTCAAAAACTTTGTGCCAAACTAGGCATTTGGTCAAGATTGAAGTTTATTAACTTCTCCATTTCATATTTACATGGATATATGTTCAAAGACTTCGTGCCAAACGAGGCATTTGGTCAAGCTTGAAGTTTCTTAGAAACTCAATTCTACTCTTGCATCTGAAAATTGACATTAAACTTTCATCTTTCTTTAATGTTTAGGTAGGTATGATAACTAAGCTAAGCATTATATTTACGTAACAACCCTTGTGAAAAACTCTCTGCTCTGTTTCTGGGTTGTTTAATGTTTGTTTGTTGTACTCTCTCCATTCCAAAATACTTGTCATGTTTCCCTTCTCGCGAGTTAAACTGGATTTAGGTTAATATCTTAAAATTGGGATATTATAAAACTATCGGTTAGTACTATAAGTTGCTATGTTTATATTGGTCGTGAAGTATACAGTTTGAGTTTCGAGAAGGGAAAATAACCAAGTATTTTTAGACGGGAGGAGTAGTAAACAAGAGTCCTCCCTGCTTTTGTTTGTCCCATCTGAAAATGACTTGCCTATGGCAATTGACTTGGTCATAAAGTGTCTGTTCTACTAAATATTACTCACTTTTAATTATGCCAGCAAGGTACCACTCACTTTGTTCATTTTTCTCACAAGGAGGGACCTACTCTTTTCTTTTGATTGTATTAAATTTTTAGAAGGGGTGGGGTAACTCATTCATATCATTAACTAGCTGTCTACTTTCTTGTCGATTCTCTTATGATGTCTTGGTTTGAAATTTGAAACCTATCTAGTGCTTTAGCCTTTAGATATTGCTCCTTGGTGAAGAAGCCATAGTATAAATTACTCAGATTTGGATAAGGCCCTTTCTTTAGTCATAATCATTAGTTTTGTCTGTTCCTCTTTTCAATATCACTTGTTCAAACCTTGACTGTAAAAAGGCAATAATATTGCCTGGTACCCATTCATTACCTCAACTGCTGTGCTTTAAAGCATTCTTCTTAATGAGTATAGTTGGCACTAGACACTTTTTGCTCCTGTTTTTTTCAAACTTTACAGTTGGATTTATGGAGGCACTTTTCTGTAGTTAAATTTAATTGGCACTTTACCCTATTGCTGCTTTTGTATTCTTGGTCCTTATGAGGTGCATGATCTAAATCAAATTTGTTGCTTGTTGCTTATTGGTGAAAACAATTAGAGACATTTTCCAATTTGGCATCGTAGTACTAAGCTGAGAGTCTTTCGAAAACAACTCCTCTATCTCACAAAGATAGAGGTAAGGTTACATAACTTCTTACCCTTCCCAATTACACTAGATATGTTGTTGGCAATATAGTATTGGGGTATTAAATCATATGGGTTGAATGGATGTGATGTAATGTAATACTCCCTCCGTCCCATTTTATGTGAGGTAGTTTGACTTGGCACGAAGTTTAAGAAAGAGAGGAAGACTTTTAAAACTTGTGGTCCAAAATGAATGATAGAAATTTGTGTGGCTGTAAATCATTTCATTGAGGGTAAAATAGATATTTTATAGTTAAATTGTTACTTAATATAGAAATGTGTCATTCTATTTGGGACTGACTAAAAAGCAAAGTAAGTAATATAAATTGGGACAGAGGAACTATAACATATTGTAGTATGTGCCTAACTGATAACAACTTTTCAATTTTGTCGTGTGTGATGTGGATGGTTTTTTCCACGATGTATCCACGTAGGACATAAAGAATTTGAAATGCCATCTAATAATGTGATAGATAGACTTGTAGAAATTGGTAGACTAATTGGAATCCAATATATCATTTGGTGGTTCAAAAGGTCGTTCGTTAATTGAATGGTTTGTGGTTGGCTGCATGTTCCTTTGAAATTGTAAAAGTGGGGTAGGTCTGAGTAGATTTTCATTCTTATCATGCACAATTTTGATTTGCTGTCAAAGATTCACCAAATTATTGAAAGTAGAAAAGAAGGAGAAATGAAAATTTAAAAAATGGGACGGTGCGGCTGAGTATAGTTTATTATCCAATGGAGAATCATGTATTTCTTTCGTTGACATGAAATTTAAAAAAATATGAGAAAACTTTGTAATATTCTTCAAAAAAAGTCTTTCCAGTTGAGTTAATAAATGGCGGATTGTTGACCTGCTTAAAATAATGTTTTTTCCTCTATAAATGTTCAGTAAAATGAAGCATGAAGAATTCGTAAGAAAAAATTCTTATAAAAAGTTCTATTTGACAAAATATCGTGGAGTTTGATGGTATATAATTTATTGACCCGACTAATTTCAATTCGCAATGGAAAGGACTACAGCGGGAGTAAAATATACCATGTTTCCAGTGTTCGAGTCCGATTGAAAGGTACCCTAGTTCCTCGAACGAGGATAATAGAGGGATTACAACTATCCACCACACCTCCCCAATAAATACTATCTACTCTATCCCACGGTCTTACAATTCTGAAAATCCATATTTCTTTGAAAGCAATAAAATCTAAATTAATTGACCATTTAATATTTGATATTCACTATCTCAATTAATTTGAATTTGCATTAGGATAGACCACTTGTGGAGTAACATGCTCCCTCTTGAAAGTTACTTTGTTCTAGAGACTCGAGCCCTATTGAAAAGGTACTATAGGGCTCAAGCGGACCTCGGTCAAGAATAAAGGGATTGCAACCACAAAACTTCGAATATTCCCACGTAAAATACATGTCCAAACACAACTTCAAGTTCGAAACATCATAACTTCAAAAACGGTTTCAACGTCAAAAATTTATTGTCAAACTGAAGCTATATTATAGGATAATAAACAAACAAGAGAATGGAATTTTTGAGGATGCAATTTCTTGTATAACTGAAAACACATTTGTACAGCATAGTAACATTGTTCAGTAACTGTACTATTCAAGCTGTATTTATATATATATTACAAAAGGCTTTCCTATTCAGAAATTGGTTCTCTCTTAAACATGGAAACTTTTCCTCATTATGAGATCACCAACTTTTCGAAACAAAGCTTTTCTTCTACTACTAACATTTCTATCGCTATCTGAATCCTCGAAAAGATTTGCATTTGGTTTTCCTTCCTCGTCTGCTAAGGCAGGTGAAGACGCTCTTCTACAATGAGATAAGGAATGTGGTGTACGATGCTCTGACTTTGGCGTGATTGAAGTTGGATCAAATATCGATCCCTTAAGTGTCTCGTCCTTTTCATCATCCTTGTTTTTTTCAAGTTTCAGCTCTGTAAGATCAGCCCTGAAAGCTTTCCTGCCTTTATGATCATCTTCATGTTCCTCGACCATTTCACTAGGTACATTGACATTGTCATGAGAAGCTGCATGCCCGTTGATTCTTAGTCGTTCATTTTCTTTAGTGATGAAATGCAGGGCTTCTTCTTTCTCGGACAGACGATCTTTGAGTTGAGAATTTTCATCTCTAGCTAAGCCAGCTGCAGCTTTTGCTGCATTGGCTTCATTTATAGCCTGTTTCAATATGTCCCTCAATTTGAACTTTTCATCCTTGGCTGCTTTACTCGTATCCTCGGCTGCTTTAAGTGACTCTGCAAGCCTTTCTGTCTCGCGTTGAGCCAAACTTCTTTCCTCATCAGCTCTTTTTATACAAGTGATGAACCCCATTTCTTTCCCGTTCCACGCCAAAAGTGACTCCTCGTTCTCTAGTCTCAATCTCTCTGCTGTATTTCTGTATAGGTCTGCTTCCTTTTTCGCCTCATCCAAGAGCTTGTGATACTTAGCCTCGGTGTTTCTGATCATCTCTTTCAATTTTCCCTCCTCGTCTTTCACTTGTTCTAACTCTAATTGAGTAGCACCAAGTTTCTCCTTAGCCTCGGAGGCTTCAGTAGCAACTTCCTTCAACGCTAACGCTAAATCATCCATCGCCTTTCTGCTTTTCTCCTCTGCTTCGCTAGCAAACTTAAGTTCATTTTTAAGCAAATTTATCTCATCGTTCAAATTCTTAACCTTCGACAATGCAATTTTCTCCCTCTCTTGTGCATTAGCCACGTCCTCCTTTCCCAATGCAAGTTCAGAGTTAAGGCTTTCAAGTTCCTTCTTCACAGAATTCGCAATCTCCCCATTGCTATTATAACCATTCAAACGCCCACTATTACTTCTCTTCGATAAAGGAGCAGAAGCAGAAGCAGCCTCTAACGACTCAATCTTCTTGTGAAGTGAAGCCATCTCAACCTTAGATTCTTCAAGTTCAATCTTAGCACGTTCAAACTGCCTCGTCTGTAACTCAAACGAATCATACATTTTCGACTCAGACAACTTCCTATTCTCCAATTCAACTTCCAATTCTTCAATTTTTTTCTTAAACACAAACAATTGTTCCGTGGTTTTAACTTCAGACGCTTTAACACGACCAATCTCCTCTCTCAATCCTCCTAACACGACATCTTTTTCAGCTAATTTAACCTCATATTTCTTCACCCTTTCGAGTTCCACCTTCAACGACTCGATATTCTTATCTTTAATCTTCAAATCTTCTTGTGTTTTAGAATGAAATTCCCTCAAAACTTTAAGTTCTGCTATTAGTTCCCCTGCCTTTTTAGGTGACAATCCTTCATTAGCCAACTTTTTCATTTCTCTAATTTCAAGAATTGCTCTATCTTTTTCACCTTCAACAAAATCTAGTTGCTCTTTTGTTTCCCTTAACTCCTCTTCAACAAGTCCCATTTGCTCTTTCATAACCAAAACTCTATTATTCACTTGATTCTACAAACACCAAAAAAGAAAAAAAGTCAAAACAAAAATTTAATCCTTCTTTTATGATAAGGGAAACTCACAACCGCTACCCTTTGGGTGCGCACAGAATAAAGCCCCCGTTCTTACGCAATAGCTCGCAAACCATCCAGGAGAAATAACTCGCACTAGGCAAGCCCGGTGCGTGCACACAGGGTAAAACTGTCACTCCTATACAACAGCTCGCAAATCACATAGAATGAGAGGTAATCCGCACTAGGCAAGCTCGGTGCGACGAGCTCGACCCCAAAAGACAAACCCTTTGCTTTTGCTTGTAAGGGGTTTCGAACTTGACATCTCCAACATAAAAATCTCAAGCTCAAACCACTTGGCCACCCTTTGGGTCAAAATTTAAATCTTTTTACACAAAACCCAATTCAAAAAATCAAATAAAAAACACAAAAAATAAATAATTACCTCAATTAAATTGTCAATCTTGGAGGGTTTTTTTCTATCAATAGAAACGACAGCGTTTGAATCAATTTGACAACCCAAAGCATCACCTCCACAAAGCTTTGATGCAGAAAATGTTCTTGAAAATCTTGAAGAATGACTTTTTTGTCCAAAATCAATGGACCCAGATCTACAAATTCCTCAAAAACATCAAAAAGATTCAATCTTTAATTATAAAAAATTCAAAAAAAAAAAATCAAATTTTTTTTTCAAGAGAAAAAAAACCCCAAGAATGGAAAAACCTTAACAAACAAATCCGAGAAAATCTCTCAACTTCAAATGAATTATATACACACAATATACATACATCAATTTAGAAAATATCGACACCCCAAATAAAAATTGAACAATTATATAATGATAATAACAATGAAAAATTATTTTTTAAAAAAATATTAAAATGGGGTTACCTTGATTTTGAACGTAACATTTTTTTCTTGGTTACGTGTTTGAATCTCTTTTTTTCTCTTGGAAAAATCAGCACAAAAAATTAGAAATATTCTAACTTTTTTTTTTTGTGTGTGTATTTTTTGAGAAAAAAAAGTTTGTTTTTGAAGGTTTGATGACAAAGTCCGAAGTTGGCGGGGCTTTCGTTTGGTAAAAATAATGTAACGGAAAAAGGTTTTGTAAGAATGAGACAAAGTGAAAGGGACCTATAAAAGGTTAGAAGAAGAAGAATTAGAAGATTTTGGTTGAAATGGCAGAAGATCTATGTGAATTGACTAAATTGCCCTTGGTTAAGGTCAACTTTTGAAAATTTAATGAGTTAATTAATTAGAGATAATAGTTAATTACATGAAGTTTTCAAATGTTTATTCTCAATCCATTTACTTTTAGGTGTCACTTTTAACATATTAACAAGTACTACTAATTATTTTTTCCCTTTTTTCTCCTTAGCAATTAGCATTAATTATTTATTCTTCAAATTAATATGGGTATTATGGTCAAATATTTATGTCAATTGTTGTTGGTTAAGGGCATGCAAAGTTTAAAATGAATAAGTAAAAGTGAGCGGATAAAATATTTCACTTGCAAATATTAAAGTTATTGTTTTTGTTATGATGACTGTGGTGTTTGGGAATAGTTTAAACGTATCTTGATTGGTTTTATGAGATATCGATTACTTCTCATCAGAAGAATAGAAGAAGTCTTATAATGTATGTTGTGTATGTCTTAAACGACAACATATTTCATTTCTAATCTTAATAAAAAACAGTTGAAAAAAGGAATGTTGAGGAAGAATATATGTATATATAATACAACTTTTCCAATCGATCAACGATCCTTCCTGTGTGTTGATCATAAATAAGACATTCAAAAGATTAAAAGATTACACGAAGATGAGTAGCTTCAAGGTGGACCGGTGGGTGGAAGATTTTTGCATACATGGTTGGGTTCCGTGTGAATTGACTAAATTGTCCTTGGTTAAGGTCAACCTATGAAATTTATGAGTTAATTAATTAACACAACCTCCACCAAAATATTTTTATAATTAATTACATGAAGTTTCAAAGGAGTTTACGTTTCATTTGCAAATACTGAGGTCATTATTTTGCAAGTTGAAGTGTGGACATAAAATTTTGAGTTACTAGTGGATGTACTATTTGAATTTCAACACTTTGTATAGATGATTATTACAAATTGTTTCATAGTATATCATATTAGAAAATTTTAAATAAATTTTATAGTGTTAAGAGTTAATTAATTTTTATCCTTATTCTTTTTTCGAATTACAAAAATTCCTTAAATTTAGTGGAGTTTAGATACATCCCACAATGTCACGATACATCGCATCTCGATTTTGGATACATCACTCAACGTTCCGATACATCGCGTACATCCTGATACATCGTGTACATCCTGATACATCGCGTAAAGTGATATATTTGACCAATACATTGCGTAAAGTTATGTATCCGAGAATACCAAAGAGTAGGGATTTTGGTAAATTTTTCAGATGGTAAAGAATTTTAGAAAATATGATAAAAGAAGTTGTGTATTTAGGTAATTTTTCCATCATATTAATATTGTATTATATAATATTATTATGGTGGATATAATGTTAAAATAAATTATATTATTTTATGTCGATACATAAATATCTCATATCAACAATTTGAAAGATAAACCTATAAAAAAAGTAATATACAAAATAGAGTTCCTGTATTGATGAGAAGTTTGATTTTTCACCTTATATTATTGTCCTCGAATATCCCCTACCGGAAAAAAAAGAGGAAAAAGTTTCAAGTTTATTACATAATAGAAATGATGTATGGAACGGGTAATTCAATCAATATAAAACCATTTCATGTGACGTATAGAGTGAAATGTGAATAGTTGATATTTGAAATTTAAGATTCTCTTAAAATAGAATTTCAAACATAGAAACTATATAAGTTTTTTTATAAATGTTCTTACTTCGTATCGATGAAAAATATATGAGATGGACATATTCAATGAAGGTAATAGAGGATTGATTATAATAGTTTATGTTAACCCTCATAAAGATGCAAAAGCCAAATATTTAATTATAAGCTTTCATTAACCCCTAAAGCCATATATAGTATTATTTTGTATCAAATTATCTGTTGTCATTTTTAATAATAGTAATTAATTAAATTATGGTTGTTTTAGAAATTAAAGATAAACTTACTTATTTTTCTCACTTTACCCTTTGTAGTAATTATTCTTAACCAATACAAACACATTAATACAGTAAATATTTAATTAAAATATATTTCATAACTTAAGATAAAAATAATAATAAAATAGTCAATAAACCCTCCATTTTAATTTTTAAAAGAGACATGAAAAAAGATATAACACGATAAATAATTTGAGATGGGAAGTACTTTATAAGATTACAATTGTGTGATTAATTATAAATTATAGATTTTTGAGCTTATAATTTTATTTTATTTTATTTTATTAATAAAATAAAAGGAGACATTGAGAATGCTTAGAAGTTGAGAGAAGTCTGACTTTGTCTAGGGGCCGGCAAACATGACGTTGAAATTTGTTTTAATTAATATTTAGTTTAATAACGGATTAATTTAAAATTAAATTATTATAATCTCTAATAAGTAATGTAATTTGTAATTAATAATTTTTGTGAGTTTTGACCATACAATTGGGTTATGTTACCTACTTAATAGGAAATTATATTTTTAAAAAGTCAGAAAATATCAATTTTGAAGAAATTTATTGTGGCGGCACGTCTATGGCAGGTTCCCGTTGATGTTACTGGGTCTAAAAGTTTTTTTAAAAAAAAATTTGGTGTTCGATATTAATATTAGAGCTCTAATTAATTTAAATTTGCATTCATGTAATATCTATTTTTTATATGATCATTCAACTAATAGTTAATATCTCAAAAGGTTAATTTTTTTGTAAAGGAAAAATGGAATTAAGAAGAAAAAATGATTTTCTGAAATAATAATAATTGATAGTTAAGTGATCATATGAAAAAATCAACCCTACTAATTATATGGTTGTTACACATTATTTCATAATGTATCGTACTTTCTTGTTTTAATGAATACAACTGGATAGCTTATATCGTTTTTCACCGTTAAAGGATAATACTACAAGAAAAAAAAAGTAGGGTATGGTATAGCAACTCTATATTAAGAAAGGATAAATGATAAAGTATGATAATTAACTAATAAGTCAATAAAAATTAGAATAAAAGAAGAAGATGTAACTACACCAAATTAGTCGTTACATAAAACAAAACATTTCATTATTCCATAACGATGAATTTAACTATGCGATACGATAAAATTTAAATAACTATTATATATATTCAAACTAAATGGCAACCATCCAAACATACTTAATGCTTACACAAATTTGGGAGAAATCAAAGATTCTGTATAAATAATACTGTCTTGAATAGTATGTGTAAATATATCATCATCATTCAATGGCCATATTCGATTTTTGCATAATTCAAATGCTCCATGGGATATTCTATATAGAGCAACTTTCACATATAGCAAACACAAAATTCATATTTGTATGTTATAGCAAAATTTGCATAATTGCGTTCCATAGCAAACATATATATGTATAATTCGTTATACATATACAAAAAAAACAATTGTATAATTCGCTATACATATACAAAGAAAGCAGTTGTATACAAAAGATCAATTGTATAATTTGTGTATGTATAAAACGAGAAAGAGAGAAAGGCAAAAAAAAAACTGGACAGGAAAATATTTGTATTATATAATTATAAGTGTATAGGACGAATATATATGTATTTGCATGTGTATATACAATTTTCTCTCGCTTTATACAAACAGAAGCGCAATTTATACATTTCGTTTCTGTTTGTATAAAGTGAGAGAGGCGGGTGAGCGAGCGAGATCTAGGAGAGGGGAACGAAAATATATGTATATATATAATTTTCTCTCGCTTTATACAAACACAAACGCATTTTATACATTTGCGTTTTTGTATAAAGTGAGAGAGGCGAGCGAGACTGCCACCAAACGAGAGTGGTGAGCGAGATTTCACCAGGGAGAGTGGCGAAAATAGCAATAGTTTGTTATAAGGTACAATTAAATCAAATTATATTTATAGCATTTAATTTGAATTAATAATTTGCTATTATATACAATTTTCCCTTCTATATACCACATTTCCACAATTTGTTCTTGAACTAAGTAACACTTGCTCATCTGAAAACATGTACATTGGTATTATTGACACAATTCCATTACATGAAATGGTGAATAATTTCATCCAAGATTCCTTTGTATCATATTCTTTCATAATCCATAAATTAAATATTCCATGATCGGTAAAATAAGCACAAAGCATTCCTCTTAATATCGCTACACCAATGTCAATTATGTGCACCATCTCTGGCAAGGGTATCTCTCTGTACATCTCATTTAGAATATTAAATGAAACTACACAAAACCTTGGTAAAACACCAACCCAATGAAATGCTCCATGTAGAAAGGCCAAACAATCCATTTTAGACAAATATAAAAAGCTTTTTGTAATACCACCTTCGATTTCATCAATTTTCCTCCAAGAACCATTTTTTTCAGTAAGACGATTTCATCGGTTTCATTGATAAAATCTTCATTAACCCTAACGACTTTATAGGCATCACGAGAAAAGGCCCAAAATAGTCCCTCATCTTTGGGTTAAGACTTAAAGTCATTCCATGAAGCATTATTAGTCCCTCATGTTTGCAATATTGGTGCACTTTTGATCCTCCTTCAAAATTTTGCCTATTTTTTAACATTGATTTTATTCATAATTTATGTATGAAATGTTTAATCGTCATTTTATATATTTAATAGAAATAATAACTCCATGTGAGAGATTGTGAGAAGAAAAATACCTTATTTTGTTTAGTAGAAATCCATAGCAATAATATTGAGGAATTTATTTTAGTTTTACTCCAAATATCGATGAGAAAACAAACCATCGCAACAACAATAGACTCTAACATGATATGGTTCAAAGTTTAGAGGCCATTCAAGTTTTTTGATATCGTTAACAAGGTGAACCGATGATAAACAAGAAGAATACAAGTAAAATGTCTCAGAACATGATGATTGGCCAGTAAGAATTTTTCGGGAATTTTGATTTTTGGTATGATTGAGATGTTTTTTTTCAAAATAAGGTTCTGAGATTAATTTTTTCCAAGAATTCCTAACACACTTAAAACGTAGAAGAGATTTCACAGATAGCCTCGTGAGGATGTCCATAATTATTTCCTGTTGGACGTGAATTTCCATAAAGGACGAATATATATATATATATATATATATTAATGCTTAACGAAGAACAAAAGTTGAAGAAGAAAGGTACCTTTATTGGATTCTCGAAATAGATAGGGTTTAGTTGATGTTTATTTATAAATAAATAATAAACAAGGGTAGGAAACTTTATTTAATATATAATAAGGCACTGCTAATTATAATACTAACAAGCTAAATTAAACTGGGATTAGAAAACCTAATTAAATAAAGAGCAAACTACAAAAATTACATATTTTTAAGGCAAAATTACAATCTATCCCTTAAAAGTTTATAATTACAGAAATCCCTCAAACGGATGTAATAATATAAGCGCTAATACATTAATCTGATGCACGAATACAATAATATAAGCATTGATACATTAATTTGATGCGCGAGATACAATAATATAAGCGATGATACATTAATCTGATGCACGAGATACAATAATATAAGCGCTGATACATTTATCTGATGCGCGAGATACAATAATATAAGCGCTGATACACTAATCTGATGTGCGAAAATGAGGGATTTTGGAAATTTATAAAATTTATAGGGGGTAATGATAATAAGTAAATTAAAAGGTGGGATTTCTGTAATTTTTCCTTAAATAAATACAAAAAATAGTAAGGATTTCTACTCTTGGAATTAAGCTAAATAAATTATTTTCTTAATGAAAATCAAAGAACCCAAATTAACATTTGCCATTTTCTTTTCTCCATTTTTTCATAATTCTATAACATGAGTTTAGGGTCCATAAAAAACAACTACTAAATTGTTGACTTCTTTTCTTTGCCTGGTGTTTGGATTATGATTGGTGTGACATTTTAATATTAATAAAAACATATTATATGTTCATTATGTATCATGCTATTTTCATTATATTTGTGCCTCTTTACTCTCATCAATTGTTGAAGAATGTGGTCATTAGTTACAGTAACTTTTGTAACCACCATTATATCCATTAATATTCTACCTCGCTCTTTATTCTTGCAACCTATGTAACATATAGGCATATATCTTCCTAATCATTGCAAGGAAGACTCCATATGAGAAAGAATGCAAGAAAGATGACAAAATATTGTAGTCAAAGAGAGAATTGGATTCACTATACAAAAGAGTGTGATTACACCATTGATCATCAACTTTCTTCAAGATTTTCTAACCCACTATCTAGAGCCATCATCACCTACACTTAGATGTGACCTTAACAAGGAATTAATATGAACTACCTTCCATAGAGTATTCATCTAGTAGCATACAAGAAAGTAATTTTATAGAAAGGGTTTTCAGTCTTGGTGAAAAAAATTCTAATAATTTGAATTTTATCACCAACCCTAAGATTGTATTTTTTCAAGTAATCTAACCCTAGGTTAGTGATTCTAAGTAGAATATCCTCAAGTTTCACCCCTTACTCTTTTGTCTTCAAATTGTGGCATGTTGCATATCATTCCATTTTCCATTTTGACCGATACAATCTTCATCAGATAGTGTTTTTTCAAACACTATTTCATCCTCATTAACCCTGAAAAGAAGTTAGGAAATTGCTTAATTAATTAATCAAAACAAATTTATTTATGAAGTAAACTTGACTTCATGAGAATATTAAAAATTACAACAAGAGTGATCAATGAGCGGAAGTTAATACTGAAACTCTTAAAACTATAGTGTTTCCAGACAATGTTAGAGGAATTATAACCATCTCCCCACACCTCCGATCCTCAGCTATCCGAACTTCTTAAAATTCTCATAATCCATATTTCTTGAAATCAATAAAAACAAACTAGATTAATTAAATATTTTAAATTCGTATTAAGGGTGACAACTTATAGAGTAACGTGCTCACTCTTGAAAGTCATTTTGTTCCAAAAACTTTATGGACAGTTTCATAATCTTTTATTCGGGATTGAGGAAACTATCTCGAAAGATACAATCTTGAATATATTTTTTCTTCAGGATCTTGGAAGACATTTTTTTTTTAACTTTTTCTTGATTTATGAATTGAATTGGAGGAGAGGGGTTTATATAGGTAATGGAAACTGAATTCCTCATACCGACATTACATTGAGAGCCAATTTGATGTTGAATTTTTTTTTCTTTTTTTTGATAAAATAAACATGATTTCATATGAAAAAAAATTATCCGAATTTATTTATTTTTGTCACCAAAAATTTAAGATAAAACCTTTATCATTAATTAATTTGGAGAACACTGAGGTATGGGCTCGTGATTAGTTCAAAAGCTAACTCACACTCAAAAATACGTTAATACAATCATATGTTGTATTATGTATCGTATTTACTATTAGATAATATCATACATCAACAATTTGAATGATAATAATTTTGACATTAATTTTACAAATTTTAAAAAATTAGGTGTGTTTTTTCCAATACTTAGTATATATAATATAATGTGATATTTTAATATGATACAATGCATTTAAATCAACAAACACCTAATAGTAATGTTATTACTTATATTGTTAATGATTAATTCAAGTCAATAAGATGTTAATATGTTTTGCAGAATATTACCTTGGATCTTGTTGTGAGAAACCTTATTTTCTAATATAAATATTTGAGTAGTTTAATTCATGGTATAAAACATTTCCATTCATAAAGGAAACAATCTTTCTTTATTTTTGTTTATAAAACTTTGTACTTTTTTACTACAAACTTTAATAATTTCTAAGTAAAGATTAAAGGAAAAACTACCTAATCAGACATACTTCACTACCACATATATTATTATTACTTATACTTTTAAAATATTATGTATATTACCATTAATTAAGAGTTTCTTATGTATCTTGCACTTAGATACATGTATTTTTGTTACCATATACACAAAAATAGGGAGAGAAGCGAGCGAGATTGGGAAGGGAGGCGAACGACATTCGTGTGTATCGCCGATACATGCGAATCAAACTATAGATACACACTAGATCCATGTATCTATATGTATTTGGAGAGATTCGCATGTATCTGAGATATTAGATACATGGGCGAGTGACGAACGAGATGGGAGAGAGATTTGCTATGTATTCCAAATACATGTGAATCCACTTGAGTACAATGTATCTAGAACAAATTACACCTAAATTTGATCTTATGTATCAGAGATACATGTATTTGGACGTATCTAGAGGCAACAAAATCTGATAAGATACGTAGGATTGCAAACTAGAGTCTATCTAAGTAATTAGATCCTATTAAGTTCCCCAAAATTAAATTATAAAATGTCTATCAAACAATTTTTGGGGCCCAAAAATTTTGAGGGTCTAAACCAAAGGATTTACTAGCCTCACCATATGCCACCCCTACCGAACCTGGATTTATTACACTATGTTTCGTTTGGCATGGTCTTGATTTTTCTCTTCCAAAACAATTTTATTGATTCAATACAATAGGCGAAAAGATCGTGCAGTTTCCTATCGAGACAAACTCTCAACGGACTACTTTTGCCACAATCACCACCATGCTACCTAGCCTAAAGGAGGAATAATTGCCCTAAAAATTGATAAAGAATCTCATTTTTTGGTAGAATCGAGGAAAATTGAATGGGGGTCGAGACGTTGACTCAAGGGTCCCACAAATGGTTGTCTATTACACGGCTTACTAGACTAACATTTTTAATGATATTTTAGAACTCTGAATTTGATTATACTACTTTATGTAGTTATTCAACCCTAAAGGTAATATGAAAAAGAGATAATATGTAAGACTTGTTCATTACAATGGACAAATAAAATAAAGGGAAAAAGTACAAATATACCCTCGAAATTTCGAAATGGAGGGAGTATGTTTTTCCGCCCCAAAACAATGCACATTTGAGTGTTGATAGATCTATCAGAGACATCATCTAGGACGAACAAAATTACTCAAAGACATGTTTGAATGAACTTTGCCAACATTTTACTGTCTCCGACTATTTTTATTTGTCCATTATACTAAAAATAAACGTCTACTTTTGCTTGACATAGACATACTATTTACATGTACAATTCCTTTCATCCAGGAAGTAAAAGTCAGTGAAATCCAAAACTTTTTCCTGGAATTTCATCTGCAAGTTCATCTGCTTGAGTGTTGTATGGATTTCGCGAATTCTTGGATGAGAGATATCCCCTCCCAGAAAATAATGCACCTTATTTTCAATCTCTGTCCAACTATACGCCGGTTGCTTTCTGATCCCATGTTCTTTCATCAACCCTCTCACTCTCGTGACCTCGCCCCACATACCTGCTTCAGCGTATATGTTAGATAACATAATGTAAGGCCCTGAACTATCACCGCCTAATTCCATGACTCTTGTTCCAGCAAGCTGTCCCAGTTCTACATTGGAATGAGCGCGACATCCAGCAAGAAGGGCACCCCATGCTGCTAAATCAGCTTGAAAAGGTGATTCTTGGATAATGTTGTAAGCCTTGTCTAGCTGACCTGCTCGTCCAAGTATATCAATTAAACAAGCGTAATGCTCTGGTCTTGGAGTAATGTTGTAGTTTTTCATCATTGAATCAAACCATGAGACGCTCTGACTAACCAACCCTGCATGAGCACAAACAGATAATAAGCTGAGGAATGTTATACCATCTGGTTCACATCCTCTGAGAACCATTCGCTCCAAAAATGCAACTGCTTTCTTGTACAACCCGTGCTGTGCAAATGCAGCAATTATAGTGTTCCATGAAACGAGGTCTGGGCTTGTGATTAGTTCAAAAGCTAACTCACACTCAAAAATGCTGCCACATTTGCTATACATAGTAATCAGAGCATTACACGCGGAGACATTGGAGTCCGCCCCATGTTTAATAACAACTGCGTGAGTTTGTCTACCAGCTACAGGAGATGCGAGAGAAGCACATGCAGAAAGAACTGAAGCACATGAAGATTGATCTGGTCGAAGAGACATCCTAAGCATCTCGACCAGTAACTTGAGTGCCTCTTCGCTGTGTCCGTTTTGTGCATAACCTGTGAGATACCAATTGAATCAATACAGAGAATATAGTGGATTCACACCTGATAAACAAATTACATTAAGAAGTCGTCGCATATACAATATGCTGATATACAGCTACTCAAACTTGGCTCCGCTAGCAAGTAAGCATTCCAACTTTGAGAGTTAACATCTAGACACCTTAACTTGCAACTAAATATTCCAACTCGTTCCCACTGTTTCTCAAGGATACATGACGTTAACACATAATTTTGGAGTTTCCTAGATGATCATTTTGTAAGTTTAGTGTTCAACTGACACAATGGAAACAAGCTAAAGTGTCTAGATGTGCATACCTGAAATCATGGCATTGTAAGCAACGTTATCTTTAAATAGTATTCCATCAAACAGAATCCTTCCTTCCTCCACCAGCCCCTCCTTGCAGTACCCAACAACCATCGCTGTCATTGCAACCACATTCTCATTCTTATCTGGCATTTTTTGGAACAGTTCCTTTGCCTCATCGAAACACTCGTTCTCTACATACCCACTAATCATCACAGTCCATGAAACCTCATTTTTATGCGGCATACGTTCAAAAAGTAACCTTGCCTTATCAATCTCACCTTTCTTCATATACCCATCAATCATTGCAGTATAAGAAATGACATTCTTTTTTGGCATCTCGTCAAACAACCTCTCTGCTTCCTCCACCATACCATACTTAACATAACCTGAAATCATCGCGTTCCAGGACCCAATGTTCCGCTCAGGCATAGTTCTAAAATACATAGTAGCATCATCAATGCAATCGTTTTCCACACAACCCGCAATCATTGAATTCCAAGTAACTACAGTCATCTCTGGCATTGATACAAAGAGTTTCTTTGACTCATTGAGATACCCATTTTGCCAATAGGCCGTAATCATTGAATTCCAAGAAATTACATCTCTTTCCAACATTTCATCAAACACCTTCCGGGCATGTTGAAGTTTGCCCTGTCGTGCCAATTTGTTGATCCTGATGTTGCTAGCGTACACAAGTTGAGATGATTTGGGGGGTTTTCTGGTAAGACGGGAAGAATAACGTTCCAAGGTAAGGAAGCAATGGAGGAATTTTTTGAGCTTGGAGCTCGGAAAATGGCGTACAATCATTAAAGATATGAATGAAATAAACAGTTTTATGGGTCAGTAACTAACACACATGAAGTTGTTTGAGTTAGGGGTAACGTCCGCGCGTACAATGTATTTTGTGTTTCGATTTTGCTCAACATAATGTGAGCTGAGGAGTCAAAACAAAGCAACTACAAGTCAATTACTCTTTCTAAGAATTGCATATGCAAGTTGATATATCACACCCCACAAAGAATACTTCCTTAAACATTGTTTAACTTGACTGAGGATAAAATACAATCATTCGATGGGAAGCACAAAGGCTTCATCCTACTGGAATTCATCATACAATGATAATGATACCAACCATTCAATATCAAAACTCGAATTTGACCCAAAAATTGTATCCCACAGCTAATAGCAAAGACTATGAACTCGCAGATATACAAGTTGAAGAGAGACAATATTACCAAATAGTAGTTGAACTAAACCATTAGATGCAAATTTTGAAACATTGTTCAACACCAGAAGTGTGACAACAAAAACATCAAGAGAGATTCAAACAGATACTATGACTTTCCGACCCCCAAACAGAACAACAATTACAGCACACCTCCATCCCACCTTACAAAAATAAGCATCAACATAGAACATTATCCCTACTATTAGATTTCATTACCAACTTTTTAAGTCTTGACAAAAAAAAAATCTAAAAAAAGCAACAATAAAACTGCCATGGTTGATCAACTTAAGCACGCTCGCCCCTGATACGCCTAGCAAGCTGAATGTCCTTGGGCATAATGGTCACACGCTTGGCATGAATGGCACAAAGATTGGTGTCCTCAAACAGACCAACCAAGTAGGCCTCAGCAGCCTCTTGAAGAGCTAACACAGCATGACTCTGGAAACGCAGATCAGTCTGAAACCAAACGAGACACACAAAGAACCAATTAATCAAACACGTAAACCATAAAAGCATACACCCCGATGTACCAATGACACAATATAGCACAAAATTTACCTTGAAGTCCTGGGCAATTTCACGAACAAGCCTCTGGAAGGGAAGTTTCCTGATCAAGAGCTCAGTACTCTTCTGGTACTTACGGATTTCACTGCACAATATCAGAAATTGTAATAGGTAAATACACAATTGATCAACATGAAACAAGTAATTTACTCCATTCTACTAATGATCAAGAGAACATGACAATTACAGAATCAACATCTTCATCCAAAAAAGTACATCCACCAATACTTACCGAAGAGCAACAGTACCAGGGCGGTATCTGTGAGGCTTCTTCACTCCACCTGTAGTAGGAGCAGACTTACGAGCAGCCTAATTCAAATAACATACAATGTTAGATATCAACCAACAACATACATTTCACACAAGGACAGCTAAGTAAAAAAGAGAAACCTTGGTAGCAAGTTGCTTCCTAGGGGCCTTTCCTCCAGTAGACTTACGAGCAGTTTGCTTGGTACGAGCCATCTGAAAACAACACAGCCAATACTTCCACAATTACAACAGAAACAAAGAAAAGAATCAATGTTGCAGTAATAACCTGCACCATAAGAGCTTACAGAAGAAAAAACATACAGAATTAACATCAAACACTAAACAAAGATCCAATTTTGCTCTACAAACTTAAAGATTGTACCAAAATCTTTCCTACTAAAAAACAAAAACTCAAATATCACTACTACACAAAACATTCTGTTCTTCCATATACAAATCTTAAAACCAACCACACCACAAAGTACACTAAATTAAGAACAAACCCCAAATTAAGACTCAGTTTCTGTACAAAACATACATATTCTATAACCCAAAAATCCCCAAGCAGCATATACATACTCACATTAGTCTAGAGAATTAACTACAAAAACCCAATTATAGAAAACAAAACCTAAATTACTGCTCTGATTTGCTTGAGCCAAGTCTCTTTCGGAAACAGCTCTGCTTACACTCTACCCTCCCCAAACCCCACTTTACAGAACTCCACTAGGTTAATTGTTGTTGAAAGCACTCTAAATAATTTCATAGAAATTCCTAAATTTACAAGCAAAAATTCAAACCAATTCAAGAACAAACATACACAATTTTTCTTTAGTCTAGGAAATTAACAACAGAACCCCAATTACAAATCAAAAAACCACCCATTACACTAGAATAAATTCCAAGATTCCAAACGAGAGATAATCAAATATTCAAAAGATCCAACACTTAATCAAAAACCCAATCTTTAAACACAAAAAAGAGCAAAACCCCAACTCAGATAATCAGAAACCCTAATCATAAAAATGCAAACAGATCAAAATTGACTTGAAATACAAACAACAATTCAAATAATTAACCGCGCGGAAAAGAAAATTTCAAAAATAAATAATAAAAAACTCACCTTTTTTCTTCTCTTCTTCTTCTTTGTCTGCTTGGTGAGCGAAAGTTTTCAAAGATTTACAGGTTGATACCTATATATATATTTTTTTTGTGTGGAAGACGACGAAGGATAAAAATGGACGGTTGAGATTTGTTTATCTCTGTGTTTTCTTATTAGGTATCGACGGTTGTTAATGGTGCTAGTTGTGTTTTCTCCAAACTGATTGGACGGTTAAGATTTATGGAGAAGGAAAAGATTTGACGGTTGAGATTGGAAGTTAGTAGTTTGTAGTGGATTGAGAGGACACAATACTCGATTCTTATTGGTTGAAATTTGTTGAGTGGTGTGGTATTAGGATGGTTAACTCCACTAAACTAGAAAATAGGAAGCTATATATTCATATTTGGAATATGACATGTTACGTGAATATTGTATGTTAAAAACTCGGTATAAGTAGTTGTATACGTGGAATTATTTTGAGCGAATATGTTAAAATGAGTCTAATTAATCATATCTATATAATTGGATGTTTATAGATTCTGCATAGCTGTCATGAATTCATTGTATCTCGTACGTTCATTTAAAACCTCTTTGAATTGTCATGAATTGATGTTTTATGTGAATATCATCTACTGAAATTTCGTTCTAAGTAGTTGTACATATGGAATTGTGTTGAGCGAATACCGTTAAATCATTTTAATCTATTATGTTTTTGTTTTGACGAATAAGCTAAAATCATTCTAATCTATCATTGTTTAGTTTTGAGCGAATACGTTAAAACCATTCTAATTTATCATCATTTTTATTCTGAGCAAATACGTTAAAATCATTCTAATCTATTATTGTTTTGGTTGCAAATTTGGATGTTTACAAAACCTCCCTGAATTGCCATGAATTCATTGTATTACATACGTGCATTTTAAGTCTATTTTTCACCACTTACTTACTTACCACTTAACAAGTTTATATTAAATATACTTCACCTCACATTTGATTGAGAATTTTGATCTAAAAGGAGTTATTGTCCATGGAACTTCACCTCATATTTGATTGAAAATTTTGATCTAAAAGGAGTTATTGTCCATGAATAACAAGAATATCCAATAATTTAAACATGAGACTCGTGAAATAATGATAATTCAGGAGAGCATGAATGTCAAACGCCACATCTGATCATCTCCTACTTCTTCCCTTTAAAGAAAGACCGAAATGGTGAATGGAACATGTCAAATTACACTATGGTGAAAAACGTATTTAATATAATTGTCTATGTATATAACTTAAATTGGTTCTTTTGGTCATCATCAAAGTAGGAGGAGAACTGAATTGGAGTAAATTTAGAACACAAATTGGAAGAGAAATTGCTCAACTAATAATTAAAGAATTCAACCGCCAGCTTCTATAATACAGGATACATATGAACAAATTAGCACTAATTCCTGTAGAAACCAAAAAAAAACTGAACACAAAAACTCAAGTGAACCCTTCTATTAGCAGCGCACAGTATCACCAACCAAATGCTCGGCTATTGAAAGACTAAATAATGAAGAAGAAAAAAACCCGAAATTTCTGCACATGAAATGAGAAGATATTGATGTAAACTAAATAAACCGATCACCTAAAAAGAATGTGTTTGTACTTCCAGCCAGCACTTTGGTAACCACGGTGTCTGACTGGTAAGTTTCTGGATCTCTTTACATCATAAAGTGAGCATATATCACGTCTCATGAATGTCAAAATCGAAAACAATCTCCAACTTTTAGAAGCCTTGCAAGTCGTTTGATAGATGGTTGAACAGTTTCAGAGTCTGGTGAGAATGTATCAGGAAGCTTTGGGAGACAGACAGGCAAATACTCATCGCCACGTTCATGCAAGCAGAATAGACCGAGCACAGCACGACAGAATATGAATCTGCACAGAAGATACAAGAAAGCATGTTGTTAGTATCTAAGTAGGCTCCTGTGGCAACTTGTAACAGTATTTCAATTGGTTGAAACAGAAAATGCTTACCTGAGAATAAGCCGTCTCAGAAAAGGGTCAGACAGAACTTGAGCCCAAACCAAATCTAGGTTAGTCAATGTACAGAGGATTACCTCCCACTCTGCAAATGCAGTTGAGATGATGCCATCAGCCTCATCAGAACAATCCTGAAGAGCAGTAGTGTGAAAGTTAAACCGACTTACAATTGCTCGGTAAAGCAACTAGCATCGCTGTGTACTTACCAAATCTTTATCAGATGAGACAAGGCCGACCAACTGGCAGAAAGCCTGTAAAGGAGCAGCCAAGAACAAGGTGAACTGACTTCCAGTTTGAGTTACATCAGTGCCAGGATTCTTGAATGATGGTCTCAGAGGAGAGAGAAATAAAGCACTTTTTTCTCCTCTTTCTGCCCCATGTAGAACCTGAAGAGCAAAGAGGTGATGTATCAGCAAATAAATAGTCCTCCTCAAAGATAATTTTTAAAATTGAACTTGCAATAAAATAAGTCATACGTGAAATACAATATTTACAACAATAATTTTCCAACCACCCAAACAGATGAGAAGAAAAACAGCCAATACATTCGTATTGATGATTGGTAGGAGAAGAAATTGATTTTGAGTAGCTTTTACAATGCACTCACTCAACGTCCCAAAATAAGTATCCCCTTAACAAACATCATGTCATTAAGAAATGAATAAATACAATATGTAGTTTACTAAACTACCCTATTTAATAAATGTTTCTTGAAATTTTTTTGATGAAGTGTCTGTCTCTTGAAAATTAAATATTATTAATAAGTAGATGGAGTATAAGGGTATAGTTGGGAAACATACTAATTTTTGTCTCGAATTCATAAGGTGACACTTATTATGGGACAATTTTTTTTTGCTAAGGTGACACTTATTTTGGGACAGAGGGAGAGGGAGTAGTACTGAATAAGGTGGGAACAACAGCAGTTATATATTTGGAAAAACCAAACTGTCCCTTCTTCAACAACTCACCACTTCAATAAGAACCGCCTCACATAATTCAACAAACGTGATCAAGAACAATAAACACATAATTTTAGACATTCAGCCTGTGGGGCTGTAAATCCCACCTCATCATGCTCTGCTGATGAGTTTTGACGTGAATATAAAGTTGCCTTTATCAAAAAAAAAAAATTTTAGACATTCAGAATCCCAACATGTTATCAGGCATAGTAAGGACTAAAACATAACTACAATCATCTAAAAGTCTCGAGATATGTAGGCATTTGGAGATCTTAGATGTTTGTAGGTCAGGTAGGAATTCTCTGGGTAAGCAGAAAGGTTACTGAATGGAAACTGAATCCTGCAGAAAAACTACAGGATTCTCTTTGGCTATTCATCCCAATGTTCCACAATATAATTCTATCAGTTGAATGTAATTTATGAGAGCCAAATCAATACTTGGAAACAACTACAGCACAGAAAAATGATTATCTATAACAGATGTTACCACCGTACCAACCTAGATTTGTATTCCACTTATACTCTATGGAGCAAATGAGAGTAAGCTAGATTTTTACTTAACACTCCACAGTTTCATAAAACACTGAGCTTAAGAAGGCCAGAAAATGGAATGATGGATCCTCTAATTTGACACTATCTCATCATACGCTTACTGTGTTTTAATTTGAACAATATGCAAGATTAATATCCATAAGAAGCTGTGATAATCCAAAGTTTTTTCTCGTATCATCAGCAATTGCATCTCATTACTCACTAGAAGTCACCAAAATATTTCGTTATTCTCTCTCAAAAGCATTATTACAAAGTTTCAAGACAACAAGTAGAATCCCAGACACACATTGGAATGTGTGTCTTGCTCAGGGATAGATCATCATCATTCAATGAGTTAGACACAGTTTTGACAAACCTGCCTTGAATGCATCGCTGTTGTCACTATCGATTATTAGGAAGAGAGGTCTTCGTGTGAAAGGAATAAGATCGCCTGGATAGAGGTTATTTGAACCTGCAAAAATCCAAATAGTAAAAATCATGCAGTTAGATTTAGAACAATGAGATAATCATGAACCATTTTATGAACAACACATTAATCAACTTCTGCTGGTATACCTCCACTTCTGCTAGGACCTAAGCACAAACAATTCTCGAAATATTGACCCGTATCTCCATTGGTGTTGGTATAATTTTCATGTAAAGCACTCTTTTGTTCATACGAAGTACGAGAAAGAACACTGTTTTTCGAAGATTTTCTAGAACTAGAAGAGCTTTCTGTGTGCAAGGTGGTACTCTGAATTGTGTTTCCTGGAAATATATCAAAGAATTGAGATTTCAGCCACAATTAGCATATCTGGAGCTGAATTTCATCGATTAAGTAGCTAACCAGATGCTTTGGTTAGGAAAAAATACTTTTTAAAAGTCACAAACCTGATGCAGAAATATATATTAATACCACACTCTCTGGAGGGAGCTCCTCACACATCGTAGCGACGACCTGCGGGTGCCAGAACAAAACGACTGAGCAAGGATACACACTAGGAGCATCAAAAATTGTAAAGGAGGAGTGCCAGAAGCAATCACTCAGATAGGGTATTATTCCAAAATCGAAGTAGATATGAGCACTTGGACAGGGTTCACAGTTGAAGTAGATTATTTTAAATGGCTATTGTGGGTTCAGGTGCAAAGAAATCATCATTAACATCGAGCATTCAGGCAACATACAGTGGACATTGGGCAACATAAGAAACAAGAGTGAAATTTCTAGTTTTACTTCCCATGTTTTGCATAGTATCAAGTGCTTCAGCAATTATTTGTTCGATCAGTTCCCAAGACACGGAACTAAATAACTTAAACCAACATATCATCCAGCAAGATTAATTTCTACATTCCCCTTCCCTTTATATGAAGCAGTATTTCAGTATAGGACTCCTTAAATATAGATTGATCCAAATGGAAACACAGTAAACATAACAGAACTCACAGATATCAACAGTGGAACATTAGGACGGTAAAGAACGGCCTTCTTGGGATTGGGAGGCAGAGCTGGATCCATCATCTCAGCAGCCAAGTTAATATCTATCAGTCCAGAAGTAATAGATTGGTCAATCACAGCACCATTCACTCGTGGTTCAACTGGACTTCTTTGATAGAAAGATCCGCTGGGTTCCCATTCCAAACATTGCAGCATTCTGTAAGTGTCCAGAGTTAATTCTGCAAATTTGGCCTGAAATAAAAATAAGGGTAGGTTAATTGTGCAACAAACTGAGCACAACTTAACACTAAAGTAAGTGGATGTTGTCAATACCTCATTTTTGTGATAACTTGTCAACAGTGCATCTCGAAACTTTAGCACCTTCTTAGCATGGAAGCGAGCCACATATGGACGAGATGATGGATGTGAATCAAAGAGAGCACAATATCGCAAAGGCCTGGCATCAGGAGATGGAGAATGAACTCTTGCGAATCTAACAATTTCTTGCACCACCAGTCTCCACTCTTTGAAGTTAGTACCCTGTGAAATTATTACTATGGTTCATCTTACGGAAAGAAGTACAGAATTTCTGTTGAAACATAGATAGTAAGTACAGGGCTAAAGTAGCTGAAGCAACACTAAATTGTTTAATGCAACTGGAAGATGCAAGTGTGCTCCAATCACAATCAAAGTAAATTCAACTACAAAGCAACTAATCTACCAGTTTCTCATTGGATATGAAAAGAAGAGAAATGATGGGTAGTTTGTTCAGTTCTCAACTTTGTACTTGCTCAGCTAGTTCCAGAAATTGAAGTATGAGAATCATCTCCTATGTACTAAGTAACAAATTGCAAAACATAGTGGTCAGATGTTCATAGAGTAAACGGGCATAACAAAAACTGCATTCACACTCAGAGCCTTTTGAAGATAATATGCAAATATTCTTGCATAATATGGACCGTTGATTCATTAGCAGCATGTTAGATATTTCCTCAGACACACTTCCTTTTTAATTTTTGAGTGACAACCTCTACAATCACTAATATAGCATACAACTCAACAGATGTATATTATAACAGATGCATCAAAGTGTTCATATATACACATAAGATGTGTACAGATCTGTATATAAAAGACAAAAGAAAGAGAGAGAACAAAACAAAGAGAGTATTCCTTGACACCATAAAAAATGCAAAAGACAGAGATGGAAGAAAGTCGTGGAATGCTTGTGCAGGGTTCACCATCCCCAGACCCCAATGCACCTCCCCCAAAATCATAATGTTAAAAGTTATTCGCATACATAGGTAAGAATGTAAGTTAAATATTCAAAACGGTTAGAAGTGTGTATATATTTTTGTATACACCCTTATGTGTTCTTTCCAGAGTACAAAGTAAAGAGGCAATTAGCACTTTTGGCAATTAAGGTGAATTAAAAAACATTTTTCAAGCTACACCAGTGTTTTGGACGGCGAAAGGTGATAAAAGACGACAAGGGTCTGCCTCGCCACAAGACAAGGCGAGCGGCGAGGCGCTTGCCTTTTTGAAGTGCGGCACCATTTAATACCAAAAAATTAAATATTTAATTGCATATGTAAATAATCAAAATCTCAATAGTAATAACATATTAGCAAATATTTCAGTTCAAAAACTAAAAATAGATAGTACATACTAAAAGACTAGAACTTGAATGAGAAAAAAAAGAACAAAAGTCAAAACAAAGGTAGAAGTGACTCTGAAGTTTGAATAAGAAGGAAGAAGAAATCTAAAGAAGAATAGAAGAAATATGTATTGGTTAGACTTTGGAATCACTGGAAAAGTCTGGCTAGTCGCCGGAGGAGTCTAGTCGAAAACCCAAAAATTACCTTTTAACTTTTAAACCCCTAAATTGGTCGCCTTGTTTTAAGAAAATACAAAAGGCAACGCCTTTCTCGCCTTTTGTCGTCATGGCATTGCCTTTTGAAGATCGCCTCGCCACAAAGCTAAAAGGCGATGAAGGGTCGCCTCGCAATGGCGACGAGGCAATCGCCTTTCACAACACTGGGCTACACCAACATAATATAGTGTGGAATGGCCAAAGCTTTAGGTCTGAACAACTTGAAGTAAGACAAAAAAGGCACCAACGACTTCATTTCCTCTATTTCTTCTTTTTTTCCTTTTCTTAGTTATAAGAGGTCTTATCCCAGCACAACTCTGGAGGTAGTCATGTAGCCAGTAAAAAGGTTATCTCAACTGAAACTTTTCTCCATTTTTTAAGAGAGTGACCACTCTTCACTACAACAACAACCCAGTATAACCCCACAAGTGGGTCAGGAGGGTGGGTTGTACGCAGACCGGGTAGAGAGGTTGTTTCCTATAGGCCCTCGGCTCAATAAAAACAATGGCCATTCTTTATTATGAACTAAAAAGACAAATCTCCATCATTACAACCAAAAGCATACTACATGACAAAGCTGAGTCCATAGAAGTCATACTATATGACTCAATTGTCACAAGTTCTCAATCACTTCAACCAATAAAATGCATGATAGAGCTTATCCTAGAGAAGCTATAATATGTACCTCATTAGCTCTTTAAGTGCCGGACATTTGGCGTGTAAAAAGCACTACTTGCATGCTAAAGATAATACAACCTGCCTAATCAATTTAACCCAGGGGCCATTTTTTACCATAATAAGGAGCTGGAAGAGGCACCTAATTCGATCGAGGTAAAGACGGATTCTTGTTTTCCAAACACTCCGAGCGAAAGCGAACTTAAGTGATCTACTGAAAAATGCTAAAAAAAAAATCATGTTAATTCCTCAATCTAACAACTAAATTTGTGGTTTTTACCCTACATCTTGACAAATTCCTTTTAATTGATGGACTTCTGGCTTTCCAAATAGACTGACCAAAGCTGACTTAAAAATCAACTAAAATATGTTCAAATTTCATGTTAATTCCTCAATTAGACAGCTAAACTACTGTATGTCTATCATAAAAATGACAATTCTTCTAAATTTAAGCTTCATTCCCATAAATTTAGAGATAGAATTCAGAAATAGCAATGACTGAAACCTAACAATTTAAATATTTACTCAAAGTTCATCCACCCGAGAACAAAAAATAGCAAGTTGTTGTTACAAATGAGCTTCAAAGCCATAAAAATGGAAACAAAATTAACAAAGAAAAGGAACTAGTACCGGAAAAGCAGCTTTACTGTCATCAACAATAGCTTTAAACTGCTCAACCAGCAGGTTCACCATTTCCGTCCGGTTCAAAATCAACGAAACCATCAAAAACCTGGCATAGAACCTCAACTCCTTAAACCTCACCATCCGATCTTTTCCAGAACCTTCAAAATACTTCCTGTTCAAAATCGCTTCATAGAAAATACACGACTCGAGTAAAAACCTCGCTTCACTAGTCCTCATATACTGACTAAAGTAAAGCTGACCGATCCGTGAAGCGATCTCTCCGATCTCCCAACGCTGTAATCCACACTCCAAAAGCCTCACCCTGTTCTCCTGCTGGTACTTCCATAACCTCATGTACGCCTTGAACACCTTGTGAAAGTAGTGGTTACTCGTTCCCCACCGTCCGTACGCCGGTAAATCCCGTACTCTTGCATATTTCTTCTCTGCACTTTCTACTAACGCACGAAACGTCTTTGGAACGACGTCGTCCGCCATCACCTCACCGGATTTTCGCACCTCAGCTAAGACGACGACGAAGAAGGAGCATTACTCGCCGGAAAATTTGTATATACTGACCTATAGATACATATATAATGGGCTATGGTGGGGTAGGGGGTGGACTTTTATAGGAGGGGGAGGGGGGGAACAGGTAAGCTGGTGAATTTGAGGGAATTTTGTGAACTGTGATGATCAAAATATTCTGTTATTTTGTTTTTCTTTGTTAATATGATTTTTGGATTTTTCTTTGGCTTTTTTTCTATTTTTTCTTCTATCGAATCGCAATGGCATATACAGAATTTTCACTAGTGTATATACATATTTTTACTTACAAAGTATTGTGTGAAATTGAAATTCGAACTTCAAAACTACTTAGTCATCCTTCTAATCTTGTGTTCAGCAACTTCAAACTTATCATATATATATACATGAAAATGTCATATAATTTTTTTATCGAAAAACTAAGACAAACACCCTCGAGCCAATATAGATCCGATTGTGGTAAGAGATGTTGGTGGTGGGGCTTTATGGGGGTTGGATTTGTTTGGAAGTTATAGAAATGTGAGTTGTGTAAAGTGGATGGCAATGAAAAAGTAGGATTCTAGGAACTTGGGGGGTGTGTTTATGAGTTGTTGAAGAGTAAGATGTGGTTTGGTTAATTATAATATTGAGATTAATACAGGTAAGGAATTGATTTTTTATGTCAAAGTTTTCTCAATTGACCTCGTTGTATTGAATTTATCTTAGTACGATTTATATTTTTTGTGTGATTTGCGAGATACTATATATGAACAAATTTATTTAATGAGCACTCAAAGATCAGTAAAGAATAGTAACTGTGAGTTTTTTTGGGGTTCTAAACAAAATTAGAATTGTGCAGGTTTGCAGGACGTGCACGTGACATCCATAAGGGAGATTGAAGATCGATTTCCCTTAGCCAAAGTCTACTCAATTGAATTTATTATATTGGACTTGTCTATATGATTTGCGAGCGATTTTTTTCAAATAAATTAACAATGTTGGGATTAATATTTTTTGAATTGTTAAGTGTATATACATTTTTATGAATATTTGGTTTATCAAAAATAAGATTATATATGATAGAATAATGAAATACATGAATTTGGTTTTAGATTGGATAAAACTTCTTTCATTTTATTTTATATAAACTTATTTGAGTTGGTGTAAAAAAAATTAAAAGAAAAATGTATATTGATGTCACGCATCTACTTCTTGTTCAATTCAAACTTCTAAAAAAAAGTTATTGATGTAAAGAGTCTTTATTTATATTTTAGATAAGTCAAAATTACGTGGTATTTCTTCATAAATTAACAAGTTTGATGTATATTTAATGCATAATTTGGATATATTGATAATGAAGACAGGTGCATTTCTATTAGAAAAACAAGTTCCTTGCAAATGGAAAAAAAAAATGACTTCTTTAGTGAAAATAGAGAAAACAAGTTTCACAAATAACATTACACATTTATTGTGAAGGGAGATGGTCCCGAGCCTTGTCTATATGGTTATATAGTACCAACATTATTTGCAAGTCACGTTAGTACAACGTAGCGTCATGATAGTGTTAGCTCTACGAGACCCACAATAACATAATTTTACTAGCAAGTCCTCTCACACCACGTCTTCACCTCAAAACAAAACAAATTAGGAGGTTGAAAGTAGGTGTAAAAGTCCAACTAGAAGGGTAAAGGGTCAAAATTAAATAAACTTTAAAATTAGGAAAAATGTAGAAAGGAGTAGCGTTGATCTTGGCACGAAATCAACAAATTATTAATTAAATCTGTCGTTGAATTTATAACGTGCATAAAGCCAAAAATTTGACTAGCTGTTTAAATGGAATCTAATAATATACATTCAAATTAATGAAATAATCAAATATGTACTAGTATTTTACTTTTAACTAATTTTTTTTTTTCCTTTAGTTTAATTCTTGTCATGAGAATGTCTTTAAAACCCACTGGCATTGGCAGTGGAATATTCAGATAAATAAAACGAAAAATAATCAAAGAAGTCTTGAAATAATGATAAAATTATTTTCATGTGATCTAAATCGTGAAAGTAGACATTAATATTTTTTGCATTAGAATAACCTATTTACATGGCATCCTTGGAATGTATCTCTTTTTCAAATTATTCTAATGCGAGATGTTTTATACACCATAACTGTCTTTATTTATTTATTTAAAGACTTCTTTACTAAAAGTGCAAACAACTATTTGGTGGCATTTGAACTTGATTTTTCGTTTGGTTTTGAAAAATCATGAAAGAAATAATTTTAGAAAATAGTTCTCTTTGAAAAGGTACTACTAGATTTTAAAACATTATAAATGCTTTCATATAGTTAAAAATAAATAAATAAATATATTATTATTTTTCATTCCTATTGCTTGAATTCGAGACTTATGCTTCTTTTTCTTTAATTCAATGGCTTAAATAAAAATTATTTTAAGAAATTTCATTTTAATGTACAACCTTTTCTCTCTTGATATATTTATTTTCGATCAACGTTCTTTTAATTTTTTTTCAAGTTATTTATAAGATTCGTTAACCAAACTTTTCTATCCAATATTCCTATCCTCTTTATTATATAAAAAAATAAAATACACATAATCATATAGTATACATTGGATATGTACATGTCTATACAACTTGCTATGAATATACCTAGCGAAGGTGAGGGTGAGTCATTTTATGTTTATATTTATATTTATAAAAATAAATAAATATGAAAAGTACACCTAAAAATCATATGAATACTATTTTCACATTTTCCATAATTAGTGGTCCCTTTGAAAGAATAATTTATATATATATTGACTTAATCATTCACACGAAATTATTTTCACATTATTATGTATTATTATTTTCCATTTCTTCAACTCCATCATCACCAGGACACGAATTATTTTTATAAGAATATTTTTTCCACATTGGCATATATAATAATAATAAAAAAATAAAAATCTAGAAGTTGCCAAAGTAAATTCATCTACTAATAAGAATGTTAAATGAGCGGATAAACAATATTTGTTTAAAAAAAAATCTCAAAAAAATCAAAACTAAAATTTTAAATATCCTATAAGTTTTTATTATGTTTTAATTAATACTTCTAAAAGCAATTACTATACAAATTCAGCGTGCTTAAGCATGGAAAAGTTCGAAACTCCTAGCCACAAGTGATCTAACACATGTTCAAATGTAATATTATTGGGTTGAGTCCACTCATAACGGCGTTAGATGGTCCCTAAACTCATTAAATATTTCTCCGCGTTAAACCCTAGATTTAGCCTATATAAACACTATTGTGGGTGTTCAAAAAGGTTTATCCATCATATAGAGACGATTACAATTTTCACATAAAATCTATCTTTACATCAAAAAAGACATATGTTGTGGACCATAGTAATTGAATGGGGATCTATAATAGTCATGACTCGTGTCATCAGTCATCATAAATCCTCACAAAAGCACATAAACTCTCTTTATTCATAATATAGCTAGATATTGTTTTAGGGGATGCAAATAAAGGCTGTCAAAATGTGTCCAAAATATGTTATTTAATCACTTTATGTATCATTTAACTTATATATACGATATTATTTTTTGAAGAAGAGTGTCCAATTGGACACCCTGACTATAGCATAGCTACGCCCCTGAACCCAAGTTGCCAACTAATGTGGAAAATTATCTATTTTTTACGCTCATAATGATATATTTATACACTGTATATAGGTTTGGGTTAAGATGTAGGACAAACTAATGGATTAACATGTTAATTACTTAATTAACATCCCTTATGAATGGTCTTGACTCAATAATTATTACATGGACAAGGGAAATTCATATGTTTCATGAGAATTTTCGACAATCAATGACCACGAGTCGTGGTTATTACAAACAAAAAAAATCTCCTCTAAGGAGAAATTCGTACGTCTCCTAATTAATATTCATCGAGCATTTGATATTTACATTAAATTCAGATTAAATTTAGATTCGCATCAAAATATACCACATTAAAAAGTAAAACGCTTCCTAACAAAGGTAATTCTATGCTTAAAAAAGAAAACTTGTTTAGTCTTGGCAATTGTAGCCCATTTTTTTGTTACCTAGAAAAGGGTACACAATGGTTGTTTTCCCAAAAAAAAATATTGAGGACGTTCCATAAGGCCATAAATTTTGCTAGCAATATCTATAGTATATCTATATGGGGTCCAATGGTCACTATCTAGTTGCTTTGGATTCCTAGATTTTACTTGTCATAATTACTGTTTCCCAATACTCACTAATTGGTTGGTTGGTGAAACAAAGAAGAACAAAACAATTAGGCAACCAAACACCTTGTGCTAATATTTGATTAGTTGATCAAAAAAGGATGGTTCATACAAGTGGAAAGATTTGGGGTATTTTACTTCTTGACTAAGGATACTAAAGTATTTAGGTTTGTGTGAGGTTATTTACGTTATCGATTCTCAAGTTCAAGTAACAAAGAAGGATTGCAAGTATTTTTAACAAATTAATAGGTAATGTAAAATTTATCAAAATACGTAATAAATTTTCGTAATATAGTCATTCTTAGTTAGTTTTGGGGTATTTTACTTCTTCACTGGAGGATTTTAAAGCAATTAGTTGTGTGACCTTATTTACATTATCGATTCTCAATTCAAGATCGATTTTTAATTCGAGTAAAGAAGGATGATTGCAAGTATTTTTAACAAACTGACAAGTAATGTAAAATTAATCAAAATTGACAATAAATTCTCTAAATATAGTTATACCAACTCAAGAAAGAAAGAAAAAATAGGGAGAAGATTGAGCTAGTCATTAAACCACCTAAAGGTTACTCGAACTGATATGAACTGGACAAGTCATAACCGAATTCTTATCAAGTTTTAATTAAATTTCTCATGAATCAACTTGAATTACATATTTCAAATCTACTCAATTATTAAATATGCTAAATTGAGAGATATTAAACAAAATTTAATAAATATGAATAATGAACTTGCTCAAGCTTTAACAAACTAAATATTTATATTTTCATAAATTAATTTTATCGTTCAATATAAGAGGGGTTTGGGGGGTCCATAAATATACACCAGAATAAAGGCCTTTGGTCCCTAGCTCCGTGCATTTGTCATTTTCACATTTATAGATAGGGGGACCTTTCATAAATTATGAACCATTCATGTGTTTTTTCAGTACTATATATTATAAAAATATCAAATTAAAAAAATATAATAATCCTCCTGCAATTATTATTGTACTACGTATATTTTCCATTAGTATCAAAATAAATAAAAGTACTTCAAGAACAACCAATTCAACCACGTGATAATAAATGACCAACTAATTGAGGTTAAAAAATATTTTATAATTTATAAAATTCAGTGCTTAAACCAAAAAAATAAAAAAAAAAAAAAATAAGAACTCATAAATCATAGAGTAGTGAAATAAGTTAATATTATTTGATATAACTGTCCGATGAAAGTATTTACTTTAATTAGACTCTCTTAAACAATTCCACCTCTTATGTGACATTTATGAACGGATGGCGGTTTATAATTTCATAAAAAGGAGCTGAGTGTCAGACTTTTAGACTAACATGATTCTAATAAAGAGATAACGTATGATAATACTTTAGAGAAATTCATCGAAATGAGCAATATAAGTGATGAATTTATGAGGTACGACATAAGTTCGTATAGTATATATATTTTTAAGTTCGATGATGGCATAACTCGAAAATAAATCCATGAGGTCTCTTGACCAATAGACATGATATGTCCAATCAGAATCCCAACTACCTTCTGTTTTGTTATTATCATAATTTACTCTTCTATAATTATTGTTCTTCATAAATCATTGATTTGTATTATTAGACAATTTCATTCAATTATTTATTGTATATAAATGAGTGTACTAGATAATTTGAAATAAGGGTTGTTGTACATGGAAGATGGGGTCAAACATTTGAAAACTTTTATGACAGTATAATTTCATTTATTGACTAAATTATTGAGGCAAATATTGTACATAAGGTATTTGTTGATTAATCAAATGTTATAAAGTTTTGAAACAACATTTTGAAGATAACTTTTGCTCCAAATTGTGGTTTCCTCTCTGGTAAAGACTAGTACAACAAAGTTTTTTTTTTTCATTATTATTTATAATTGTAATTTTCCGGTCACCTTACGCGCACTTAGACTAATTTCACAGAATACCTATCAGATAACTTTATCCACCATGATTGGAACAAATGAAAAAAAAACATCTAATATGTATATTTATAATATCTACTGGAAATTGAACCTGATACAATAAAGTTATTTAGTACAATAAAGAGATCAATATAATGTTTTTTTTTAATCGAATAATGAAAAAGAGAAGAATGACCAGACATCAAACGATTAACAAGAAGGTTGTGGAGTAGTTGAATGTTGAATGTCTTATTAGCAATAAGTGACCTTATACCAATGTTTTGGTAGAGTGATAAATAGTCGCTCATTTTTAATTAAATGTGTATTCAAGCCAGGTTAGATTGAATAGAAAGTTACTTTTATTAGATATCGTTTTACTCTTTGATGCGAAACTTTTTGACGCTAATCACAAATTTAATAAAGCTCAAATACAAATATCAGACACCAGCCAAATCACCCCTGAAAGAAAGTTGACATTGTACTCTTCAATATTCAATTGTATTCACACATATATTATTTATAAAGTATATGTTATTCTGTTCATGACATGAAGTAAGATAATGTTTGTGTCTTTACTCATAAACCTTTCTTTTTGGCATTTGTTATTTTCTTGTCCAATTTTCAATGGAAGTTCTTTTATTTTTCTTTATTAGGTGAAAATCTTGTCTATTCTTTTTCCATAAGCACATGTGTGTGTGTGTTTTGGTGCAAATTTTCTTATCTACTGTCAATTTCTATGTCTTTTCATTTGGGAAATTTACTTATGCTAAGACAAGAATATCTAATAATAGCAAATACTTTTAATTTGATTAGTCTATCAAGTGATAAAGAGTTTATTCGTCACGACACAATTATATTCAAAATTTAAAGTTTATGAGTTTAAATTCTATGATATGACAACTTATTGTGTTTGAAATAAAATATTTTGAATACAAAAACAGATTCTGAATAAAAATTTATTAGGTTCGGTCAAATTTGTAACTAATGATTTAGACCATTTGGTTAAAGTCATGTACAAATGATTTTAGTCATCAATTTGAGGCCTTATAAAAAAAATAAACTTTAGAAGGGGAGTGGACTTAGTAAAACCAAAACAAATTCATGCTATGACTATTTATCTTTCATTAAACAACTCACTTAATAATGATTTTTAAATAAGATTGTCAAAATTAATTGATGAAAAATACATAAAATTTGCTCAAAGTTTGGGTGGGTTAATGGCTAGACCGTTTATTAACTTGTCCATTTTGACCAACTCAATTCAATCTTTAAAAAATTGTAGTGATTTAGAGTAAATAAATAGTCCAAATTGATACATATTTTTTTCTTGATATGTTATATATAGTTATAAGGAAAGAAAAGTTTAAGTAATTAAACAAATTATTAGAAAAAGGAACAAAAAAATCTAAACTTAGTGAGAATTGGGAGTTGTTTTGATCCATTTTTATCATAATTTAACTTACCACATCTCAGCTCGATCCAAATAACCTTTGAACTATTTAGCCCATATTAACTCAATTCATTTAATCCGCTTAAATCTAGCTTAACCTGATATACTCATTTACCCCCCCCCCCCCTCCTTAATGTTGAGTGTACAATTTCGTTAGTCCATAAACAAGAGATCTATATATCTTGATTGGAAATGAATCAAGAAAAAAAAAACATAATTGAATTACTCATTAAGTGATTTGTTTAATGAAAGATAAAATATAAAAAAAAAAAAAAAAAAAAATTTGTTGCTAAAAGTGATAAGTAAAAATGAAATCTACTTTTAAAATATTGAACAAGTAAAAGTGAACGGAGAAGTAAACAAAGGAGTAATGACTTAGCCAAAAAGTCATCCAACAAATTTAGCACAAAAGAAATGAAGAAATGGGTGGGTTCATTATTTCATCATCACCACTAAGAAAAGTGAGTTAATGCCATTTGAAGTTTGGCTTTGGAAAAGTGACTTAATTAAAGTTAAGTGGAGACACAATCTTTATCATCATAAAAGAAATAGCACATTAGAGCTCAAAACTCTATTGAGAATCTTCCAAAGCATTGTACTACCATCTAAAGTCAAAAGATTAAGAAGTTGAAAAAAAGAGTTAAAAGAGGTATCTAATGATGATACTAAAAGAAAAGAAAATATGATTTTGACCTTTTGTTTTTGTGGAGGATAATGTTTTAAAGTCCCATAAATAATGATGGCCCATCAAAAGTAAGTCCTTTTTTGTATTTGGGATTTCATCTAATATAAAATAAATGAACTTACCCCCTAAATTTAGGTTATGAAGGATCGAGTCACCCAATGGTGGTGTTTGAGCTAGTATTCAACACTAATTATAGGTTTGTGATTATAATTCATGAATTAAATTATTTGAGGATTATAGTCCTGAGATTACAATTTGTAGATTAGTTTATCTTACGTGAAAGATGAGATAAAATAATACCAAGTTGGATAAAATAAGATGAGATATTCAAAATTGAACTTAGAATATAATGTATATAGTGTAAATTTATACAGTCAACCAAACACTATAAATATATTCTTGAAATATCTCACCTTATCCCGTGTCTCTCTCTCTCTCTCACACACACACACACATATAATGGACATTTGAAATTAATGGATGCTTGAACACTCGACATCTTAAATGTAGGTCCCCCATTGACTCTACTCAGTAAGGTTTATATATACGTAGAAAAACACTAACATATTTTTTCTGCACCCGAATTCAAACTTTGATTTTTCATGATTTTTATCTACTTCATTAACTACGAGTCCACATCTTTGAGTGCTATTCATATATACATATTTTTTTATTTTCTAAAAAGCTTTTATAGAAAATGAACCAACAGATTCCCAAGAGAAAAACACACACAAAGTTTTGGGCCTAAATGCAATAAAGAACCATGGGCCTTCTGGGTTCCTTATACTATATTAGTCCAATAAACTACATATTGAGAATTTGGCTTAATAAACATATAAAATTTGATATACAAAACGGTGGTCTTTAATTTTTTAATTCTCATTAAATGAAAATTTTTGGGTCAAAATGTCCTCAATTATTTAACATAAGTTAAGTAATATTTAATAAGCAAGGTATACGTTAGAGAATTTTGGTCTTGCCCGACAAAAGTTTAGGAGAACTAAGAAGCATAACTTTTGTAAGTTCTCAAATTAAACTGATGCCTTGCGAATATTTTTGCCTAGTAGGGCAGAACTTATGTCTTACGATATATATATTGTCAAGGATATTTTCAATCATTTTATGTTATTTAATACGTTTATGGATAAAAATTAAATACCACTCCAAAATACGGACATTCGTGAAAATAGTATATCGGGTCCCACACTTTTTAGGGTGTAATATTAGAAGTCAAGATTAATTGGAGAAATAATAATTTATTGTATACTGTGTAGTTGAGCCAGCAAAGACACTCATTCATGTGTTGTCTTTCGTCATTAGATAAGACAATATATTTAAAAAATAAATTTAATTATTTATTTAATTAAATAAAACTTAAAAGTATAATTAAATTCAGAATAAATTTATTTCTTGAATTTGATATTATTTTATTATATTTTTAAAAAAATGTGATAAATTAATAGGAGTATTATAATTTTGAGATAACTATGTCTGCCAATTAAAACAACCGTAATTAGTTGTATTTTAGTCGACAAACATTATATTAGTAGATAGCTTTCTTTGACCAAATATTGGAAAACTAGTACAACTAGTAAGACAATCCATACCTAAATATTTTATGTTCATCCATAATTTCCAAACACAACAAATCGAATAATACAGCAAATCTTTTTCCTACTCTTTTTCAATAATATGCCACAAATGGAGAAAGGGAAACTTAATGTTAAATTAAAATAAATTTGTATCACCAAGAATTGTAGTCGGATGACATTTTCCTTAACTAGATCTCTCTGAATAGGGTACATAAAAATTCATTAAAAAGTCTTATGTAATGCGAATTTGATTCAATCGGAGCCCAAAATGAATACTGAATGAAAACAAAAAGACTTGCTATACTTCACTTTATATTATGTCCAATTAAGCTAAGTTTGGATTGAGTTGTTTTACTATTTTGTGTATAGAAAAAACGTTCTGTAACTAATTTGTTTTTATATTATCCTTAAAAAGTAGTTACTATATAGTATATACGTATATCTTATAATTATAAAAGCTACATTTGTTGAATGTGATAAAAAGAAAGACTTTAAACTCTAATTAATTGTATGATAAAAAGTGTCATAATTCTTATCTTATTTCTATTCCCGTCAATCAAGCAAATAGCAAATTTAGAAAAAGTCTTGGTTCAATTTCCCCATAAAATGCCCATCAAAAAGATTATTCTGTCGCCAGACGCACATCAAATATCACGCAATATGAATTATTTTTTTAATCGTTGAATTCTATCTTCAACTAAAAGCCTTCATCAATATTATTTATGAACTTTTTAATGTTATCATCAATCAAGAAATTTTTTAAATTTGATTCCCTTTCAGAGTACATTAAAAGTAAAAAAAGAAATCAAGCAAGAAAAAAATAACAAAAGACAAAAAGAGAAGATATCAAACACACACATTTTCTCTATAAAAATAAAATAAATTTATATTCACAAAATATCAACATGGAATACAAAAAAAGACATCAAATCAAATGATTCTTCTTATCTTTTTTGTACTATTACACGTGCAAATAATACCAACCTAAAAGTACAAATAATTCACTAAATTACAAAATATTCACCTAACTCATTGCCTAATTAACAATTTTAAATTTTCTTGAATTATTGCCACCTAATAAAATTATTAAAATTCCACGTCATCAATGAACAACAACCCTATTGGTCCGTTTCCCCGTTGACCGGATCAATTTTGACCAAAACCCTTCTTTCTTCTTCTTTCCATTAATTCCAACTCTACCCCCTCTTGCAACAAAAGCTATTGACCTACTCTTCTTCAACCCCCCTCCTCCTCCGCCGTTGGCGGCCGCTAGTGTTACGAACGAATAATGGCCGCCAGCAACGTCGGACGTGATCCGACGATGTCCAATTGCGGCCCGTGGAGAGGCGCAATTGGATGAGGAAGCGGAGGAGGATATAGAAGAAGGAATTGATGAAATTTTAGCAATTGTAGTTGTACGATTGATCTTTGATAGCTTTTCTCTTAAACAACATGAACATACTCCTGGTTGTTGTTTGTGTTGTGGATGCTTCTTGCAGATAACTATTGGCTCCGAAAATGCCATATATGATGATATGATGATGATCGAGAAGAGAAAATCTTGAAACAAACTTTAATTTCTCTATGTAAATTTGTACCTTTGTTTTTGGTCACGTAGATGAGTTTTGAACTTATGTAAGAAAATATGAAGAAAAGGGTTAATATATATAGTGAGAAGATGTGTGGGGGTACGGGGTGTTAGGTAGGGTGGTTTTGAGGGGTGGGTGGGTGTTTATAGAAGGAAAGTGTGTGGAGGATGCATGGGTGAATTTTGGCCTCGTGTGAAATTGGAAATTGTGTATAATTTTTGGGGAATTAATTAAGAAACGTATAGCGACCGTGTGGGACACGAACCGACTTTATTTTTCCCCATTATATACGTGTATGTTGTGTGTCATATACTCGGTTCGTTTTATTTTGCTTGACTTATATATTAAATTATTAATATATAAATATTTCATTTTATTTGTCAATTTTAACAAATAAAAGGTTTGGTAAGTTAGTGTGGTAAAATAACTACATTAAATAATACTTCATACGTCCAACAATACTTATTCACTATTGACTTTACAGAGTAATTTTACTATATTATCCTTTGAATATAATAAATACAATGTCTTGAAAAATGTAATAGAGAATAACTATAAATAATGATAAGGGTAAATTAGAAACTAAGTATAAAATTATTCATTGATTTCATAAAATAGACAAGTATTGTTTTGTTTGACGTTCTAAAATAGTAAAGTGGACAACTATTAATGGACGGAAGGAGTAGTAGTCAAATAGTTTAGAGTTTTAACACATCAATAGTAAGGTTACTTTGGTAAAATAATCGTTAATTAAAACCTTTTTAAAAAAGTATGTCCGGTCAATATCAAGTAATATGAAATGGAGGGAGTAAATATTTATGTTAATTAATTTAATGGTTTATGAAAGTTTAATGATGTTTTAAACACATAATAAATCGTAATTACTCATTTTTTATGCAGTATATATTTTTCCTTTTTCTAGTCATACTATCAGTTACTCTACTAATTACTAATCACACGTGGAATTTGTATTTAACCTATAATAATTAAGCAATTCATATATTCAAATTAATTTTAACTTTTGAATTCATGAATTGTATAAGCAATTTAACTAAAAGTTTATGGTATGTATTTTATTTATTTAATTATGTCTCTAACACGCCACTCGCATGCGAGTCTGCTTCTCTTTTTATGGATCGGGTAAATAACTAAATGGTATTGGTATAAACTTTAATTCAAGACTTGTTTATTATGGTATCATGTGAATTATATAACTATTTCATCGAAATTTTAATTTATTTAAAAGAATAATTTTTTAATTTACTCAACTTTATTTTATCTTTTAACACAAGTGGCTTTAGTATATTATCCAGGACCTCATGATGTAGTGTTAAACCAAAATTAGGTAGCAACTTAATAATATAAAATAGTGCTAATTACTAATTATTCCCATATGAAATACGTGTGATTTTTACTTTTTAAGTGTTTTTTTCTCACACACAATTATTGAAAAAGATGCTGATGCGTTATCTTTTTTTAAATTATTATATATCTAAATATTTTGTCGACAAATTACTGAGATGAATTATAATATTTTGTAATGACGTACTATAATTTTTCCCTAAGTAGTCAAATTATATGTAATTAAACACCTACCTAGAACATGACTCTTTTTTTTTTTTTTGAATTATTATTATTTATTTTTCTTTAGGTCAAAAAAGATTGCCATATTGTTCGTGCGTGTGATGTAATACACACGGAAAATAATAATAATAATAACAATAATTAAAAGTTGGAAAATGAAAGAGGGTTACGTGCAATTAATTAAGTAGGCCATTTTTTTTAATATTTGGTCAAAGTATAGTCTTTAACGTTACTTTTGCGGCACAGATTATTAAGTCAAAATTTCACGTTAAGAAAATACCAATCCTGATGTCGCATGCACACGAGGGGTTCAACTCGAATTTATATATCGTTAGTGTAAATAATTTTTTAAATTATTAAATTATTTAAAATATATTTATAAGTATGTGATTTAAAATCTTATAAAGTTGTTAAAATTTCATTAAAAATGGGTATGGTTTTTTTGGTTCGATAAAAACATGAAATGTGACATTTTAAAGCTGAAATTAAAGTTTTAACGAGTGGTAGGTGAATAAACTAATTTTAATCGGGAAAGGATATATACCGTTAGTTTTAGTGGATGATGGACAAATACAAGTCTAAAATATGATTGTAGAGGTATATTTGTTTAAAAGGTATAATGAAAGATAAATATGATTTATTTTCGATATATAATCAAGTGGAAATATGACCCTTTTTCATAATTATTATTGATATATAATAAGAAATAAGAAGACAATAGTTCATTGCTGTAATGAAGCTTTTACAACTGTATGTAGTTGGCTGGAGATATAATTAGTCAATTCTTTCAATTCAATATAAACGTCATTTTAGTCAAATTAATTTGTTGAATATCCATAAAAGTGTTGCTTAGGAAATTTTAGAAAATTAAAGACAGTATTTTTTTTTTTATTATTATCATATTATTTGTTATTGTTAGTGTTCATTTCTATATTATCCTTAATTCTACTATATTTTCTTTTCATTCATGTGGTATATATATTTACTTGAGCATGGTTGGTCCGGAACAATGTCTTTACACTTACAAGATAGGTAAGATTGTGTATACACCATTCTTTCTAGATCTCACTTGTGGAATTTTACTGAATATGTTATTTTTGCTTCTGCTATCCTTCTACTATATTTTCTTTTGATACCTGTTACGTTATGAAATTAATACTTTACTTGAGCCGATCGAAGGTCTATTGGAGACAACATCTCTATCTGGTATGAAACTTTGTACACACCACTAACCTTAATTAGATCCCAATTATGAGATTTTACTAAGTATGTTAATTGTTACTGCTTATTCTTTTTTCAATTCTACTTATTCTCCGATAAATGATTAAAAAAATCTTAAAAGAGAGAGAAAATAGTTTGAGTAAATAAATAAAGAGTAATTCAATAATAAATAAATAAATTTTATAATAAATTTATAATCAAATTAACGTTCTTAATGACTTAGCTTGTTCAATTTGCATTGTGTGCAGGAATTCACCTTTAATTTATAAACCTATTTAACGATAAATTAACAATAAACTCTTTAAAAATCATATATTAGTTACGTACTATCGATAAATTTCATAACTCTTTTTTGTGTGCATTGGAAAATAAACACATTGAGACAACATAGACTCAACCAATAGCGCCGGAGCCTTATGTCAAGAGGTGCCAAATGACATCCTTTTATCGAAAAATTATCTTATTTTTTTTATAACGTCTACTTTTTTATAAATATTATAACACTTTACATTATAAAATTTCTGATTCTGTTACTGACCGGAGAGATTGAAAAATAGCCTTACGTGGAAGCTGTTGTATGTTGTCAATAGAGTACGAGACATCCTACTCATTACATAGTTTACTTATAATTTTTCTTTTTTCTATATTCTTTATAATATAATGATGCACGTGAATTTGTCTGATGAACAAACGACCAAAGATTTATAAAATCTCAAATGATTCCTTTGCTATGTTATGAGTTTATATAAAAATGTTGTAATTATAAGCTTTCGATACAATTAATATACTGTAATTTGTATCTGTTTTATTTTTTAAATTATTATTTTTTCTTAATAGGATGAACAAGTACTACGATAGTACAATTAATTATGGTAGGAATACATATTTAAAATTTTGAATTCGCCTCTAGCTCAAGTCATAGTCATGATTGGATATAATATTTACTCGACATAATTTGATTAAAAAAATAAAGTTTTGACCCTTGTTATGCCGATGATAAGCGTTTGACCATAATAAATGGTATATAAAGCCAAGATCGATCATAAAATTGATTATCAAAATTCATGTGACAGGTGTCATGCGGGAAGGGGATTATTGGGCAACACCAAGATTCTATCTATATCAAGGCAGAGTTGGGAATGACTTGTATTCGAGTCATGAACTCATGATTGAATATAACATCTTTTGATAGACTTGTTATTTAAGAAATAAAATTACATTGATATTATCAGTTATAACTTTGTCACGATGTGCTTGATCTTAATTATACTTCTATTAGCATTTTCTATATTACACTAATATTATCAGTCATAACTTTTGACACGACGTGCTTGATCTTAATTATATTTCGATTAGCATTTTGTTTAAGGAAATATTAATATATAGTTCCCATGCGCATTTGCTCTTTCTTTGTTTGTTGTGTGGTAGACAATATATAGACCACATACTTCCCAAGAACTAAAAAAGAAATTAGTATCGTTTCTAGAAATTAATTTATCACTCTTATTCTTAGGTAATTTTAGGTATGTTTTAATTTTTTTTGTTTATATTTTTGTATAAATGTATCAAATATTTAATGTGGTCAAAGGAGAACATGGTGTAATTACAAAATGCATGAATGTGTTGTATTTTATTGTACATTCATGCATGTAATATTAATTGATTAGATCCATCAAATATTAAATTATTTACTAATTAGGTTCACAATAATACGATGCATATACCCTTTAATTCTTTAAATACAATAATAATAATTAATAATATAATCAATATAATTTTACGAGTGAATCCGAAAAAATTAACGTGTACGCATATTTTATGTTTATCTTAATCAAATAAAAATATTGTTTCGATAGACTTCCATCTCAAATAAAAATAATTATCTATATATGATGATATGTGAGTGGAGAATATTGATATTTTATAGTAAGTATATATATAACAATTTTCCACCATCAACGGCGAAAATGGAACAATCTTGATTAAATGGTTTAATTAGAGGACCATTTAAAAAAAGAAAAGATAACACGTGTTCATTATGGAAGTTTTATTCCATTTACATAAAAGACTTGCAAAAATATGTGCATGCAAGTAACTGGAAAAATAAAAAAATGTTAAGTATACTTGTAAGTTGAAAAGAAAGTTTAAAAAAAGTTAATAGTATAACTTAAATTTAAAGAAAGTTTCCATCGTTGTTATAATGAAATATTGTTATAGAGCAATCTCGAGGAATTAGTTAAAGTGCACAAAATTCGATCTTAGTCTTAGTACAAAGTTACCTGATACTTGTTATTGATGAAAAGTGACAAAAAATAAAATTTTGACATAAAATATATAACATGACCACGACACTAGATTAAATCTTCTTAAATAGTCAAATGTATTGTTGAAGGCATGTTCTAATAACTAATTGTAATTGAGGGGAACATGTCTCATGCGTTGAATATAACAAGGAAATATGAAGAAATTAATTTGTTGTGATTCTATGTATCATATCTTAGAAAATATACGTATATATATTGTGGATAACATTTCTTATTATATAATTAAAATGATACCAATATAAATTTTGTCTTTATCAAAAATTATAACTTGAGTTTTGCCCCAATATATGCAGCTTTTGTGTTGGATATATTATAATAATTTAATAAGCAAAAAATTAATTTTACGTTCATAAAATAGAGATCTTAAAAAGAAAAGGAAAAAATAGGATAATATTGCGATGGTAAAATTAAATTAATCTCTACACACTCAAAAGAAAGTGTCTTTTTTGATGCTTTCAAATAAATGGTGTGGTAGGAAGAAAATATTTTTATATTTGGTTTGTCAATTTTTTTTGAAAAATATATTCGGAAAAATTGATTTTGTTGTTCATTAATGGACTTTTTAAGAGATCTTACTTTTACGTATAATAGATCTAAAAAAATACCATTTTTTAAAATTTAATTTCTAAATGACTAAGATATTATCTCATATAAGTGTTACATGAGTGATATTTCACGTTGATTGTATCCTCCTACCCCACCCCCAACAGACCTCAACTTCACCTCTATCCCAACCACCCCACCATCCACACCTTCACCTACCATAATATTTATCTAGACGATATACAATTTTTTTTAAAGAATATATGTGTTTTAACCAAAAATCATATGATGAATATACATGGGCCAAATATAAGTATATAGTTTGTGGGCTTATTATTAATTTTGTCCAAGTTGGATAGCCAATGGTCCAATTTTGCAAAGCAGTCCAATTGCCATTTCGGTTCCAACTTAAACTACAAATGACATGATAGATTGCTTTTCCGCAAAATTTCAAATTTAACAAGTTTTATTTTACGCGCAATATTCTAACTTATAGTTTTGAACGTTTGCTCATTGGATAGTCAATATAAAAAATTCAAAATCATTCATTTTTCAAAAACATCACGTGTAATTTCCTAGTATACCAATGGCCGATGATAGGCCACTTCATAGAAATATAAATGCATAACACGTAAACAAACATTTAAATTTGATCTTAATTGATAAATAAATATTTTAACTTTGAAAATACATGTTCAGACGCCTCAATTCAGTTTCACCTAACAACTAAATAGTCCAACCCGTGATCCGTCTTGTCTATATCTTGTGGACACCCAATTATAATGATGTTTAAATACCAACATGAGTTGTGGTGCACTGGTGAAAGTGTTTCACCCTTAACCAGAGGTCTCAGGTTCGAGCCCTGGGTATGGAGAAAATCATGTTGGAAGCGCCACCCCCCGAATGGGCCCTGCAGTGCGCAATCCGAATTTACTCGGAGCTTCAATATGAGCTTCAAACACGAAGTAAAAAACCAAAAAAAAAATGATATTTAAATAATAACAAGTTAATGTGTTTACATGTACATACTCAAAGTTGGTTACAAAACAAATACAAAAGTTTAGCGCCTCTTTCTCCTTCATCCGTTGCCTTCAAACCCAAGCTGCCAGTCCATGTAGCGACACAGAGTTTTAAGCTTTCAAGCCAAAATCGAAAAATGAGGAATGCCCAAATACCCAAATTCAAATCATTGATCTCGTTAAAAGAAACAGAAGCAAATTCCCTTTTATGGCCGCCAAAATTTTCTTCACTGTCATCATCTTTGCAACAATATATCAATTCAGACACTCCTATTTTTGGACAAAAGATTCATTCATACATTTTGAAAACTGGGTATCAACCCAATACCAATATACGTATCAAATTGTTAGTACTTTACTTGAAAAGTTCTTGTCTTTTTTATGGCCGCCAAGTGTTTGATGAAATGCGTCAACCAACTCTCTCTGCTTATAATTACATGATTTCTGGGTATGTGAAACATGGGTTTGTCTTAGAATGTTTTAATATGGTTAGAAAGTTGTGTCTTTGTGGTGAAACTCCAGATAAGTTTACACTATCAATGATTTTGAAGGGGTCTACTATTAGCTATGTAGAGTCGTATTCTCTGGGTATTGGAAAGCAGGTTCATGCCCAGGTGATTAAATGTGATGTTGAGGGTGATGATGTGCTTTATACTGGGTTAGTTGATTCGTATGTGAAGAGTGGGAGGGTGGATTATGCGAGGAGAGTGTTTGATTTGATGTTGGAAAGGAGTGTTGTTTGCTCGACGTCGTTGATAACAGGGTATATGAATCAGGGTTACATTGAGGATGCTGAAGATGTGTTTAGTAAAACAATGGAGAAAGATGTTGTGGCGTTCAATGCGATGATTGAAGGTTATAGTAAACAGATTGAAAATGCTAAGAAGGCGATTGAGGTTTATATTGACATGCAACGTTTCGGTTTTAGGCCTAATATTTCTACTTTTGCAAGTATAATTGGGGCTTGTTCTGCTCTAGCAGCATCTGAAATTGGTCAACAGGTTCAAGGACAGCTGATGAAGACTGAGTTAATTGAGCACGTTAAAACTGCAAGTGCTTTAATTGACATGTATTCTAAGTGTGGATTGGTTGAGGATGCAAGAAGAGTCTTTGACCACATGCATGAGAAGAATGTCTTCTCTTGGACTTCCATGATTGATGGATACGGGAAAAACGGGTATTCCGATGAGGCACTTGAACTATTTAGTATAATGCAAGAAGATTATCACATTGTTCCAAATTATGTTACATTTCTAAGTGCTCTCTCAGCTTGTGCGCATTCCGGACTAGTTGTTAAAGGAAGAGAGATTTTTGAAAGTATGGAGAGAGATTACTATATGAAGCCAAGGATGGAGCATTATGCTTGCATGGTTGATCTCTTTGGACGCTCAGGGAGCTTAAATCAGGCATTAGAGTTTGTAATTAATATGACTGAAAGTCCAGATTCTGATGTTTGGGCAGCTTTACTCAGTTCTTGTAGAGTGCATGGAGATGTGGAATTGGCAAATTTAGCTGCCAATGAGCTTTTCAAGCTAAGTAGTGGTAGTCGTCCAGGGGCATATGTTGCACTATCTAATGCTCTTGCAGATGCTGGTAGATGGGATGGTGTGAGTGAACTTAGGGAGATTATGAAGATTAGAGGAATATCAAAGGGCACAGGCTTCAGTTGGGTTGGCAGTGATGGTAGTTTGAAAGCTTTTTTTGCTGGACAACAGACATAACTAAAGGTAATAGTAGCAAGTTTTCACTCTTTTTTTTAATTTTTTTTACGAGAAAGAGTTTTCACTCAGTTAATCTGATAACTTGTTTTTTTTTAATATACAGTTTAAGATCTCCAGAGCCTGGTAGTAAAGAAAGGCATCATTGCCAATCTGAAGCGACTTAACCATGCCTGAACAGGAAGATAGAAAATTGACACGTCACTAGTTGAAGTTACACAAATGGAATATATACCTCCTCAGCTGCATGGTTTGGCTTTCTTCACCCTTGTACAAGGATTCAAGTTCATATACTTGAGTTTGTTTCTATCTCCTTCAAGGATTCAATCCTTTTATTGTTCCTATCTTTCAAATTCAAGTCTCCCGCTATCCACACTCGTGTCAGGGGTGAAGAGAAATAATTTATTCATAGTCAAATCATACTAGCAGAGTCTGCTAGTGAGAGAGGATTCCACTTTCCCGCATTTATCGATCAGGATCCTCAAGGCACCAAGAAGGTATGTTTCTTTGCATGGTTGGCAGCTAGGGACGAGATATTGACAATGGATGAGCTAATGCAGCATGTTTGTTGTGGATGTTCCTGATTTTGTTTGGGTGTACAATGTGTAATGCTGTGCACAATGGAAGAAGTGTTGCATTACTAGTCCTTCAGAATGAGGAAGAGAAGAAATAGGGCATGGATGTTGATCTGCTAGCTTTATTGTGGGTAACATGGAGGGAGAATAATACGAGAGCATTTAAAGGGGGTTGAAATAGATATCTGTTTCTAGTTTTCTTTTGGTGCAGCAACAACGTCCCCTGTGTGTATAGATGATTGATATCCTTTGTAGAGAATCATATTTTTGTGTAGGTTCTCTACGTTTTACTATACAACTTCTATACGGGGTTTCTCCCCACACATTAATAAATTTGTTTACCTTATTGAAAATAAAGTTGTATTTGAGATACTATTTGGTACAGGTTGGACAATCAGTATTGTCATGTGCGAGAAGTGATTGTTAGATGAAACTGGGCAATAGTGAGACTACTGGAAACTCAATCAGTCAGTTATACCAAAACAAAGGCAGACACTCAACTGTTGGAGTGCCTGACCAAGTCGAATGTGTTTTTATTTGTCTAAGTTTTTTCCATTCTCTTGAGCTTTACAATCAATAGCAGGTTGACATTTCTGTACAGTGTATGCAACAAAGCTGACCTTGTGGCTCCATAACATTCCAAGCATGTAGTTCTTCGCATTGCATGGAGCTCAAGTCCGCCTCCATAGACCTCCTAATTCATTATTGACTAAGGCCTAACAAGCAGACACTCTATCTATTGATTTCCAAAGTGAAGCTTTTAAAAGTGACTTGATTTCTTGGGAATTGCAAGTTTTACCATCAGTCTTAAGCATAACCTAGAACAAAAAGGAGATTAAATGTGTTTTCCTCGGCCCGTCTACACAGCATCAAGCGAATGCTTAAGTCTATCTATCAATTGATGTGATAAATTCAATCTTTTCCGGGGAAGTTGACTTCTTGGATAATCTTTACCATTATACATTTTTTTTTTGGATAATCTGGTGAAAAGTAGATCTTGTAATATTTATGCATTGTTTGGCTATTAGGCATGTTAAATTTGGTTTTGCATATGCCTTCCGTCGGTTATGGAAGTTTATCATCCCTATATGTGGTCTGGTTCTTAAAAGAATTCTTTAGTCTGGCCCAGGCATTGACAGGGACATAATGTGATGCTTCTGTTAAGGATTTGTGGAACTAAATATTCTATGCTTGGATGTTGGAATTTGCTGTTTCATGATTGTGAAATTGTCAAGAGGATGAAACTTATCAGTGCACATTGTGAAATTGCTGTCTCATGATTATGAAGTTGGAAGTTACACGCTTAAGGTCTCTTTGGTTCATGAATATTGGGGCCATCAGAAGTTCTTCCCGCATGTTGTAGGATAAAATAAACAGTCTACATTTCTTCCCGCATATGATATTTATCTTGAGCTAGTAACAAGTTCTAATTTTAACTGCATGTTGTTGACTAACCATTGTTCTTATGCATGAATAGGATTCATAGAGGGTAGTCTGATGATGCTGTCATTAAAATACTGGTGTATGGCCTCAAAGGTATTTATTTCCACTTGTGAACTTCGTACAAAATGTTGTGCTAGTAGTTTTTTCTGCAGTTTATTGCTTCTCCTGTTCTTATACCTTAATAGAAGAAGTATTTGAAGATAGTTCATCTTACTTGTTCATTGAAGAAGCTGGAGTCAATAGTGACAAGCCTCAAGGCTATACACTAAAAGTGCTGGAGGAAACTATGGTGTAGATTTAAAATGGAGACACAGGTTTTAATTAGCTTTCTGAATATAGAAGAAAAATTGATCTTTAGAAATACTGGTGAATTCCATGATTTTCTTGAAAAAGGAAAGCCAACAGTAAAGAGTCAATAAATAATGAGAAAAACTTGTTGATTGCACTAAGTTCATTTTATTGAAATTGAGTCTCTGGCATGTAACTCTTTTTTGCCTTTTCCGTAGTGATCAATGAAACGCCAAAGCTTGTTTTAGGGCTTAAAAAGATTACACCAGTTTAAGAAATTTATTCCTGATTCTTTGATCAATGACTCCTTCCATCCCAACTCCTGTTTTTAAGCTTCATTGTGGATATTTTGGGTGTGCTGCATCTTTGGTTAAAGTAGCTTAAGCTGATTGAGCATGTACAATTGACTTAGAAAGAGTCTATTCTTGTTTTCAAATTAGCTTTTGGTACCAACCATTCTGTCTTAACCCTTTAAAGTCAATATAGGTAGCATTTACAAGTCGATAAAGGTGGCGTTTAGGTAGCCGGTATACGTCAGAAAAAAGGTAGTCTGTAATCCTATCCTACAGCTTCCTGCTACTGAAATGTACAACTCGTTGGACTTTCATGTAGTCCCATGATTGAATGCTAGAGGGTCATGCAATTCTTTTTTGAATTTTCTAGTTATTTGCTCTTTTTAATTGCACTTAGTAATGTAGTCCTCAGGGAGGGGCTGCAAGGTGAGTGCTAATTTTGTTTGTGTTCTAGATAACTTTTTCATTATCCTTTGGCTCCATCTTGGTCTGTCGGGGTAAATATGTGAGGAGGTCCATGAGATGATTGTGATGTGAGGAACATTGGCACATTAACTCATTAAGTGGTTATTCAAGCTTGTTTTCTGGTTATAATTTGGGCCATCATATTAAAGACTTTCTTAGCCTTACACTTCCATGAGTTAAAAAATACTTTTTCTTTCTCTTAGTACATTTTATATTACAAATTTATCCTAAGTGGTTGTTGAAGGGTGGGAATTAGTAATGGTGACACTAAAGTTGTGATTTTTCAAAAGAAAATTTCAGCATTTTTCCTTGGCTAATAGTTGGTGAATTCATTCTTTGAGCTTTTTCAAGAGATTCAGCTTGATCGTTGTTTAAAATGGCTCCGACTTCAAGAGCATTTTACTTTCGATTAAAACAAGAAATACTATTACACATCAATCGATGTTAGCGTGGTATAAAGGTGTTAGGTGGTGAAGGTGTATTCTCAAGTTCTGCTTTATACACAAGTATATATGTCAGTTGTTAACACATCTAAGAATATCGAATTCCATTTCTATTATGTCTGTGCAATTATATTTTTCTACTGAAATTGTTTGATTAAATTGATACGTAGTCCAGTGTGATTTTAGGGTGAACATTGTACCTGAAGCTGTTGTTCACTAGAATTCTTAGTAATGGGAAGCACTGATGCAAAGGTTGGACTAACGGTTTAAAATGTGTGTTTGGCTTTATTTGCAGAATATATATTTGACCAAATATCAGGAAAATAACAATCATGATTAATAAGAGTATGAAGGTGCTAAGTGTCAAGTGTCTGAATCTCAAATTTCTTCTTTATAGGTAGAAATGATGAGAGATTGGAGGTGCTCATGCATCAATCTACATCAAAGTTTAAGGCCATTGTGCGGATGAAGCTTTTAGAGTTGCATTTAAGCATGAATTGTTTGATTAAGTTGATATTGGTCCCGTTATTGTTTTGTGTCTGAATGTTATACTAGGAGCGGTTCACCAGTTGAATATAGTCATCTCCTATAGCCATCTTGAGGAATGGTGGGACACAGACAAAAAAGCAATCTTGCACGTAACCGAAAAGAAAAAATAAAAAAAGTTACTCAAGAGGATCAGTGTGCTTTCCTTTGGAAAAGAACAAAGTTATGTGGTCCTCTGTGCCCTTCTCTTTTGTTTGTTCTGAGCTTATGATGAACTTGCTTTCCTTTACCTTTGGGGGTGAAAAAGGTTAGGGAGCATTCACCGTTACCACTCCTTGATAAAGAAAATCCCTTTGGTAATCTTATAAACTGATTATTTGTTCTGCTTTCTCCTAATTTGTCATTGGAGTTGCAATTTGTTTACAGTTAGGGGAAGATCTAGGAGGGGAAGATCTAGGAGGGGGCGAGGGTGTTCACCCAAACCCCCTTGGCAAAAATTTACATTGTATATACAATTTTTTTTTAAAAACATTTACTTTTAGGGGTCGTTTGGTAGAGTGTATAAGAATAATGCTTCTATGATGTATTAGTAATGCATGCATTAGTAATGCAAGCATTAGTAATGCTTGCATTAGTTATACTTGCATTATTTCTTATACATTGTTTGGTTTGATGTATTGGAAATAGCAAGCCTTGTATAAAGACTATTAAAAAAATATTTGTTTACAAAAATACCCCCACATTCTTTTACAAAAATAATAATAATAATTATAATAATAATAATAATTATAGTTATAATAATTATAATAATAATATATAATAATAATAATTATTATTATTATAATTATAATAATTATAATAATAATAATAATAATAATTATAATAATTAATTATTATTATTATTATTAATAGAGGGTAGTTTTGTCATTAGTTAATCTAATGCATGCATTAAAACCATTGCATTGCTAATACCTAGAAATCCATGGTATTAGCAATACACACTTTAATACACAATAGAGTGTATAACTAATGCAAGCATTAGTTATACATAGGTTGGAAAAGAGTACCAAACAAGGTACTAGTAATACACAGTGCTAATGCATGCATTATTTTTCCTAATACACTCTACCAAACGACCCCTTAGTGTATATATTTAGATTTTGTATCCCATGAACACAAGATTAATGGTTGGCTCAGTGGTTTAGGAGTTCAAAATTCACCTTGAGGTTCCAAGTTCAAATCCAAGACTTTACCGTGGGAAATTGTTATCGAAGAATTGGGTAAAAGACTAATTGTAGTTAATATTGTTGAGAGAAATTGAGAAATTTTGATCGAAAAATAAAAAAAGGGTGTTGAATGCATGTCCTAACACCATTTTCAGCTGCAAATCTAACAAAGCACATGCATGTGGCAGCTACGTGGTGACTGAGATTTTTCTTTTCATTTTACACTCGTGTTTTTGGTAGTTAGAAGTCTGATTTTATATTTTCCGAGAAGTTGATGCAGATAGTCAGTGTCACTTAACGTCTGAGCTACAAGTATCTTGCATGGATTAATCCTCTTCACAAGATCTTATACACACGAAACATTTGTCATAAATGAGGTAGCTGGGAAGTCCTATCAAGAAAATCCATCAATCCATGTTCTGCTGCCCCACCGATCACCAGGTCTCGCATAGCAGGTCTCTAGCAATGGAGCTTTCGTCTTCAATCCCAATTGACAAGTCACAGTGCCATCTGTTTTATGGAAAAAAAAACTTCTCATTAGCCTCAAGGAGCAGGTAACCATCCCCACACCTATGATGTTAACCTTAACCTTAGCTTTAGATGATATGAATATATGCTGGTCCCTTTTTTCTTTGTCATAGTCTATAATAAGGACTATTATATCCAACCCCGGAAAACAACCGGTATATGTAAACAACAACGACATATCCAGTGTATTCCCACTAATTGGGGTCTGGGGTAGATATAGTGTACGCAGACTTTACCACTACCTCAGAGGTGAGGTAGAGAGGTTGTTTCCGATAGACAATCGGCTACCCGGTATATGTGAAGTACCTTTTAAAACCCCTGTTCATTGTTGATAGGAGTAGGACCATTATATTTATGCCCAGCCTAGGAGAGAGGGAGAGAGAGGGTTAATCAATATGCTGCAAGTTGTCATTGAATTGAATATACAGGAATTGGCTCTTCATTTTTCTTTTTCGTGTATAGACATCAAGTCTACATCGATCTGATCTAACGGTCATGAGTGAGTTCTTTTACAGATACCTTGTGTCTGGAGAAAGAATGAGCAAAGTCTTTTGTAGTCCCTTTAGAGTAAGTTTTATTAAAACTAGTTGGGTCCATGAAAGTTGACACATTAATTGTTTGTTTTTGTTTTGTCAACTTTTAGCCAAATTATAACAAAGACTGATGTCTTTTGGTAAAGTCTTCTATACTTGAATATACTTGCATCAACAACCTAATGTTTTACTATGTTGCATCAAGTCCCTTGATGTTCATGAAAATCCATAAAACAAGTAGTAATATATCATATAGCTACATATGGGGGTTGTGATCACTGGTATCCTATACGAGAACTGGTACGTTTAGATACAGGCGAGTGATCGTAAGCAGTCTTAACTGTGCTTAGTGATCATGTAGGCACTGGAGGTACAAAGTTCACATTTGTTTCCTTTGGTCTGTATATATCGTTGAAAATACCTAAAAATACATAAATAGGTTAAGTTTTGGACCCATTTCTGCAAAGAAGTTATGGATGTGCTGACGTTAACATAAAATTTTGGAACCGCCTCTACATATAGGAGTACTTGATTATTCATGTCATTTGAGAAAGTTAGTTTGTTTAGTTCCGTGCAAGTAAGCACTGGTAATTGGTAAGTTGTCGCTTTTACAAAAAGCCTATACATGTTTAGAACAAGGCAAGTGACCAATGGCGGAGCCAAGATTTTCATCTGGGATATAGAAGCTAGTAAATTCTTGTTCGTGAATATTTGAACTGGTTGTTTACTGTTCCAACAGACTGATTAAAGAAAGAGGGTAAAATGAAAGAAGATATTAAGTTGGAATGTTTGTGATTTCAACAACAACCAAAGAATATCTACTAGGAAGAAACCAGACAAGTTCAGTTTTTGAGTGCTTAGATAAGTTCAAATGGTCCAAGAAAAGTGGCCATATGGGAAAGGAGATTTCAACTTTTAGCCACAAGTGTTGTGTCTTGTTGGTGGATAGGTCAAATAGGTGGTAGCTACTGTCAGTTTACTCATGAAAGCATTTACACTTGCCTCCCTCTTTTGTAAATGGTCCCCTAGAACCTTGTAGTTTCTGAAAATGATATGCAACTAAAAATTTATAGACATTTATATTGGGAAACTGTTGTGTTAAGATTTGGTTTTCTGAGACCATAGGTTCCTATTTTTACTCATAGGCTATTCATAATTTCATATTTGATATAACAACATAATCAATATAGTCTCACAAGTGGAGTACGTATGGTGAGGATAGGATGTACGTACTCCTACCTTGGTGGGATAAAAAAGTTGTTTTCGATAGACCCTCAACTCAAAAGAAAAGATATTGATGTTGTTGTGAGCGTTTCATTTGAAAAGCTTTGTACTCCATATAACAGAAGTTTGCAGTTCATTTTCCTTCCCAACAATGGAGACAAGAGAGCAGGTTTTAAAGTTGTGTAGTCAGTAGAGATAGATACCTCAAGGTGATATTTTTTGTCTGCTTAAATTTGATGAGTTAGAGTTGCAAGCGAAAGGTAACATATATTCGGTTAAGTTGTTTGTAAGTTGACTCATACTAGCAGCACCTAGAGGTGTGACCTAGTAATCAATAAAGTGTATATATAATCAGTGGCGGATTCAGAAATTTTATTTCATGGGTGCTCAATTGTTTTTAGTTTGAGAATTGCTATATAAAGTGGGTGCTTAGTTGATACATTTGAATGAATTATTAGATATTACAAACAAATATTAGTGTTTATCGCAAAAGCCAATGGGTGCTTAAGCACCCATAATCCATAACATACATCCGCCACTGTATATAATCATGAAGCCTTATGTTCAAATTTCAATCGAGACAAAAGAATACTAGTAGGTGACTTGGTCGTTACCTAAATCTCGATGGATAGAGTTTCTGATACCTGTATTGATGAGAAGTAATAGGTGTGTGATAGAATAATCAAGGTGCCTAAATGAGAAACAAATTACATTTTGTAAACCTTATCTCATGGGTTCACTCGGCGTTTTTCATTCTTCACACGATTTTTAATAATCTTTTCAAAGTCAACCTAACCTCGTTACCTTTTGAAAATGTGTTAAATAGTCTTTTGCTCTTACGCCTTTATCAATCATAAAAGAAAAATAAATAGTTATATATAAAATTGCCAAATCATTTGAAGCATGAGCAAAATTGTCTCTATTATGAAGACCTAGCGAGTTTCTTTTCTATTGCGCGTGGTGAAAGATTTTTAAAAGTTGATACTACAAGCAAAAGAAGGAATCAAAGAATATTTTCTTTAGGTACTAAAGAGATATAACATATACTTAGATTGAAATAACACTTAATGTGCGCGTAAACTGATCCAAACGTTACCAGAAAGAAATTAAATGCTCTTATCATATAAGCATGACTAATTATCAGCTCATAAAACATGGCTTGTGAAGCCAGCCAGCCAGCCAGCTTGTAGATGAGACAGTATAGAGGGGTGGGGGTGGGGGTAGGGTGTAGAGGGTGGGGTCAGAAGTGGGCACAAATAGATTAGATGAATTTGATAATACATTGGGATCTGAGCCCCTATTAAAAGACAAAGATGTATGTAGGGTCCAAGCCAATGGCTAGAGAGTCAAAAATGGCTGACGACTCTACAGAACTTAGGCAGGACCCACCTATTCATCAATCAATAAAGTAGACAGAAAGAGAGAGAAATGTTTATTCCCCTACGTGATGTGTGTGGGGCCCCATTTTATTTTTTAAATTTTCGCACTCGATTAAACGATGTCACATAAATTGAAATCGATCGTATTAATCTTCAATTCCTTGATATAATCACACATGCGGAGTGATCTTACAAAATAAGGTTCGGAAAAGATGGACGTATATGCAGATCTTATTTCTATCTCTGTAGGGGTAAATAGGTAATTTATTTTAGGGTCAATTAATTTAGATATTGGTTCATAAAGTTTCACTTTGACAGTGAATTGTTTCCCGCAAAAAGACAATTTCATATGTAGAAATAAAATTCGAGATTTCTGCTTAAGACTGGAGAAATTTTATTCATTCCACTACAACTTCCGAAGGGTATCCACTCCTAAATGGGAGGTGTTCTCCACTTGCTGAGGAGTATAGTGAGAAGATTTTTTTTGGGTGACGTGGCTCTGTGAGAAGTTTGTTTCATGGGCCCCATTTTTGTCGGACTTAAAAGACATTTGGACGTGTGATTTGGGCCCTACAAAAGAAAGTGGCCTTTTTAATGGGCCCAATTACTTTACAAGTGGATGGCCCAACTCAAATGGGTCCCTTCTTTCAAAAATAGCAATCACTACATGGAGCCAAAGTTGTCAGCTTTAGCCTCTTTTTCCTTCTCATGTCACACTTGAAAGAACTTACTATTGTTCTTTTCTCCATTACGTTTATTATAACGGTTTCACTACTGTATTTTCTATTCATGATTTTATTAGGATTAACTTGAGCTGAAGGTCTATTGAAAAACAATCTCGTTATCTTCAATATAAAAGAAAAGTCGTGTAGACATCATCCTCTCGATATCCCATATATATATATTGAATATGTTTATTTGTTTTTGGAAATTCTTGGGAAACCCACAACCTTTGTTACAGTCTCTCCCCTTCGGGTGAGCACTCTGTGGTGAAACCCTTTGTGGTAGCCTGCTCACTTTCCAATAGCTTGCAAAATATACGGGAGATGTAAACTGCATTAGGCAAGCCCTTACAAGTTATATTGAATATGCTTATTTGTTTTTGGAAATTCTTGGGAAACCCACAACCTCTACTACAGTCTCTGCCCTTCAGGTGAGCACTCTGTGGTGAACACTTTGTTGAAACCTGGTCACTTTGCAATAGCTCGCAAGATGTAAACCGCACTAGGCAAGCCTTATGCGCGAGCTCATAAATGAGTAGCAGACAGAGGCTGAATTCGATCCCATGGAAGATTTGCCTCCCAACTGCTCAATCATGTCCGTGAGGGCTATATTGAATATGTTATTATCGTTGTTATCGACTAAATTAAAAAATAAATGTAAAGGTGCAAGACTCAATGTGGGGTGATGTAATTCAATTGTCTCTTCTTCTCAACATGGTTCATAGAAAAAGAAAAAAGCAAGGCAAGGAATCCATAAGAAACAAATGGATTAGTTAAAATTCATCAGAAACAATTATTATTATTTTATTATTATAACTATTACAAATTGTACTAAAGTTTATATTTCTATATTTGGACTTCACATTGGACTCTGTCCTTTGCTAAATTCTAAGTAATAAACCTAGGATCAGTTGTTAATAAAAGATGTTGAATTTTGTGCTGTCTGAGAATATCAAAACAAAAAACTATGCCTAAAATTTAAATGCAAGTGGGGGAGCCATTATCAATTTGTAGCTTTTTTTTCTTTTCTAAAAAGATTTGTCATATTGCTTTGTCTCAAAATAAATCATATCCAATATTAGAATTGTTTAGTACTACTAGTAATTATCAAAAATAAGAAATAATTAACGCACCATATGGTGAGACAGATATGATCCTTTCACCATGAATAAACGATATTTGTTTTGAAGCTTGGTACGAGTAAAAATATCTTAACATGGAGTGTTTCTCCCTTAATGAGTCTAACACCTTGCAAATTACGACTGTTTATAGTCCGGTATATACTCTGGACATTGAATATAAAAAAATTACTATCAGAGGTATTAGAACTAAGACTTTAATTTTATGGATTCTTAATTTAAAATGACTACTTCAAGTATTAATAATTGAGTTCTAAATTTCAATATGTATACATATTTTAATGATTTTATTACATAATTTTTCCTTGTTTAAGTAAAGGCTACTGGAATTGCTCGAACCTACATCTAAGTTTTTACTCCCGCCCCTAATTATTATGCCTCATTTTCAAATAGGTTACGATCGACTATATATATTCTTACTATTCCATTTAACATTCCAAATAGCTCAACATTCTGTATATGATAGTATATGTCATCCTTAATTATATGCCTTAATATCATGAAAAAGAAGGCAAAAAACTTGATTAAGAATTTTGAGTGGAGTTTTATTAATTGTTAAAAAAAAATATTAGCAAGTTGTTGATTAATTACTACATTGGATGATCTAAGACTAGGTCCCTAGCTAGACCCACTTAATTTTTTTTATTTTTTTTTTTGTATCACTTTATTAGGATAAATTGCTATACATTGGATCTACTCATATATATGTGAAAAAACAATTAAACACAATAGAAAGTGATAAAAATGAAGAATAAAGTGTAAGCAATTATGCCAATTAATGACTTCATAAAGCAAATTTAGTTAGCATAGACAAATTGAAAAGAATATTTATAAGGCAAAAAACTTTATTAATTTCCACCATGAAGTTGAATCAATAGTAAATTATAATCCGTCCAAAATTTACTTCAATCAATTAGTCAATTGATCAAAAAAGAAAAAAGATCAAAATCATTTACAAGATTTAAGTAAATGAATTCTATTTTATTGACGAGTTAAATATATGACAAAATATTATAATTACATTATAAACTAATTTAATTATAACGATCTACTAAAATTCAACCCTTCGTATCAGTATAGATTATATTATTTCTTTCTTTCTTCATCGTTGTCTCTTTCCTTAATAATTGCAGATAAATATATATATAAATAAAAAAATTTACTAATTAATTCAAAATGCATATAGATATTTTAATGCATAAGAAAGCACTCGAATTTTCTATTATGTGTCCACATAAGAACCAATCAATGCATGTGGAAATTATGCAATATTTCAACAAAAGAATCATTTTGTAATAAATAATTATCATATAAAAATATCTAAATAATTACTATAAAGTTTCCAAACTTTTTCCAACTCATAATGTATTAATTCTTCAAGACATTATAAATAATATAATATACCATACTTTAAAAGGAAATAATTAGACAGAATACTAACAACAAAGAAATATCGCGTTAGTGGATTTGTCTTCCTTTCAAATGACCATACACCAATATTTTTAAAAATTAATTTACTTATTTTTCACTTGCCAATAATGAAAGAACTTTATGATATTTATAATCCTCTTTAACAATATTAAACTATTTTAAATGTTTATGTGATATTGTATTATATCTCTTCTAATATCAAAATTTCTTTGACACCGTTAATTTGTATTTGCTTTTTTTTTTCCCTTCATGTGTAGCTACTCTGGAAAAATTTCAAATATATGGTGTCTAAAATTTTTTTTGATAAAATTTTATATACATAACTGAAGTTTAATTATTTTTGTCAGAATTTAAGTTATTTTGCTTGAATTTCAATCATATATGCACTTCGGATTGACATGGCTGATGAAGTCACGTAAGAAATTCCATTATTTTTGCTTGAAGTTCAGACACCACAAATATAAAATGGATATATGTGCCAAAATTCTAAAAAGATGAATATAAATTAAATGACGATGTCAAAATAGTTTTTCCCGTGGAATTTTCACTTATAGATATTTATAATAAAATTATTTTTACATTATCAATGTATGTATAATTAAGTCAAATCCAATTAAAAATAATCAATCTGTATACAACTTATAGAATTATGTGATTCCTGAGTTTAGTGGTAAACGTTATTAACTCGGCGAGGTATAATCATGTTTAAAATTCCTCGCGGCTGGCTTAAACAGCTAATTAGTCGATAATTAAGCCGATTGATTACAATATAGATAGTGACTTAAGTGTTAATTTCATCTTTATTAATAATCTAATCCCATATTGACTAAAAAATATAATATTATCTTTAATGAGTAATATTTATTCTCTTTTTTTCCCAATGGTTATGTCCCTATGTCGAATATAAAAACATATACCTAATTGGTGAAAGTTTTACTCTTTTATTTTTTATTTTTAAAATCAAATAAAAATTAATTAAATCAAAGTGATAAATGAGTTTTGTGGATCACCCGTACAATATTTTTTTTTTTAATAAAAAAGTAAGTCGTGGAGGGCACGGACTAGGGTAGGAGGTTAGTAGATAGTAATGTGACTTGTTATATGTCTATATTAGTATTTGTATTTCGTAATATTGCTCCTATAATTTTTTGTCATTCGATTTTTGTTACTGTACTTCGATTATCATATTATTTTGATCAGAAGGTTTTGTTATGCTTTCACTTTCGTTTATTCTTTTTTCTGGACTGCTTCCTTGAGCCGATGGTCTATCAAAAACAACATCTTTATCTTTGTGGTAAGATTTATAATATTTATGTAGATTCTACCGTCTCCCATACTTATATTTTATGGGATTGTGAGTATATTGTAATTTCTTTTATCCATTTTTGGGTAATTTTTCAGTCACCTAATTAAACCCAAATTTGGTTATCAATCTATGTCCAATTTACTCCATAGTATCATATATTACAAGTTGATATATTCATTCTTCCTCTCTAATTTTTTCTATTTTTATACTGATAATTAAATTAAGCTAGTGGTATGCTAATTATGGTTTAATTAATATGATAGTGACGTTGTTCCCTAGCTATATGGTACTGACTAAATGCATTTAATCTCCTTTTTCTAATCTTGGTGATTTCATCACTTAATTCCTAATTTCCTACTTTAAATTTTGATAATTCTTCTCTTGCTAATTTAAATAGGAAAAAAAATGACCATTTAATAAAAACTTATGTATTTGATGTAAGATTGTACAAAGGCTCAGACATATTAGTGGTATAGTATTACTTCTTCCATCCCAAAATAGTTATCACGTATTGCTTCTCAAAAGTTAATTCAATTAATATTTGAAGTCAAATTAAATTAGATTAATTTAATATTTTAAAATTTAAAATATAGATATTCAATAACGACACGAAAAATATTGTAAATTACAATTCTTAGAATGTTGATCAAACTTCATAAAGGTTAAGCCTCGAGAAGCAAAATGTAACAAATATTTTTAAGATGATACCCCCTTAGGTGCTACCTGAACTATCCAGTACTTAATAAAATGTGAAAAGTTAGTGAACAATAGATGATATTATGAACCTAAACAATTCAAGAAATTCATACTAATTAAATAGTGATTAAAGTAGGTGATTAATTATTAACTAATTACTCCTTTTAACAAAGTGGAAGACATAGATTACCAATATTATAATAAGCACTTGAGCCAAGAAGTTGGAAGAAGCAATTGGTCATGAATTTCTTTTCTTTCCAATAATTATAAGCCTTTGGTGTTGGGACATGTATCATCCAATGCATGCATTTTGTATATTTTTCACTCGGTTATTGATACTATTTTAGAGCTCAACTATTCATAAATTACGTCATGTAAAACTTATCGAAGGAAAAAAAGTGTTACCTACTGGAAATCTTTCTTATTCTTTAGTGCTCAAACCCAAAATTTCAATCAGAATATAAATTTTTTATTTATCTCAACACAATCATTAGCGATCATACAATACTCTTTAATTAAGGCTTAAAGGAACCACAAATGTCCACATCAATATCAGTCCATTGGATACGAGAAAAGAAAAAGGAAAATTACTTTTAAGTTATTATCTTTCTTATTTTTTCTTAGTTATAATTAAAGTAATCGCATTACAATATAAGGCAAAAATAAAAATAAAAATTTGAGCCTCAAAAACGAATTTTTTAATACAAAGTGTTTCCCCTCTATGTAATTTGATCGGTTCGATTCCTAATTCAAACTGGTCAATAAATTTCGAAAATCAAATAACTATATATAAAAAAACTATTAATAATTGAGTCTTACTATCAATATGAGTTATATAATAGGATGATTAAAATTCCCGATTTACATTTTTGATCAAACATTTCAGGTTTAGTCCTCTCAAACCCGATGAAAAAAGAAGAGGAAAATGAGTCCCATTAGATACATAGGACCATTATATTTTGTAAAACCTTAGCACCATAGAAATGCAATTGTGGGAATCTCCGAAAATAATGCATTCCACCAACATAAACGGCTAATGTATTCTCATAAAATAAGGTCACATTAAGACTATATATCATCCTACTTCAATAATATAATCAATATAGAGTTTAGGGTTTGTTTGTTGTCATGTCTTGATAAGAGACGTACACACAACTTTTAATATGAGATGTCAAAAATTTACAAATCGCAAAAAAAAAATATAGTTTTATTTTCATTTCAAAATTTGTTATATATGCATAAATAACTTTTTACAATGTTGAAATAGTTTAGTATTACTTACGAGGCGTGGAAGAACTCTTTACTATTAAGGTTCACTTAAGATTATAATTGCATAAATAACTTCAACCGTAATCTTTTCATATATCTTGAATTATCAATTATTGTAACTTATAATACATTTTACACATAATTTTCAAATTATTTCAAGAACTTATAATTCTCATATCTGAATCACAAACCATCTAACTCTCGAAATCTGAATTGTGCCTATATAAATACGAATAGATAGATCGAGTATATTACACGTTCACCATACTTTTGAGTTTGATAATGACATAATCCAAAGAACAAGTCTTTATAGTCTGTTGGATCAAAACGGACAACACATCAGACAAGCGCAATTGGATTTTTCCGAACAATCCTCAAGCTTGAATGAGCTCTCTAATCGAAAATTTCTTTCACATTTTCAAAAATTCGATTACTCGTGACGGGATAGAGAAAGATGGGGATAGGGACTGAAGATGGTTGGTAAGATGCTAGCGGTCTAACTCGGATAAACAGATGAGCCGGTTATAGTGGACAATACATATCGTGAGCTTAAAGAATGAAAAGTTACCTTTATATCTAGCTTGTGACAGGGAGTAAAGGAAGTCACAAGGTTAAGGTAAATTTGGTTTATGTTACACATGTTTATAAGAAAAAAGCACACACACGCTAGGTGTCATAGTCTATGGCATGTGCATTTGTGCAGAAACATAGTAAAGAGAGAAAAGGGTGGGAGATATTTTCCGCTTGTGGCCAAAAAAATGTAGTACCAACAAAGGAGGTTAAGAAAATGACCATTTGCTTTTATAGGTAGTGGGTAGTAGTACACTTTTTTTACTATGTCCAACTAAAAATATTTGGAAGAGATTGTACCTTCATTTCAAAGGGTGGGGGGAGGGGGAGGGGAGGAAGGGGTTGAGTGGGGGGGGGGGACTGGGGGGGGAGTGAGGGTGGAGGGGGGGGTAGGGGAGGGGGTTGTAACATATAATCATTTGTATTTCTTTCCGCTTGATAAAAGTTTTAATCTTAGTCATTTTGATATATCAATGGTTAAATTTGCTTGTTAGATCTAGTAATAGAATCAGAAATTCAAATTGACGTCCTTTAACTTTGCTCCTGAAATTATTTACTTTTTAATAAATTTAAAGGATCAAAATTGTTTAGGAGTATGTAAAGGTCTAACTTTTAGCTCTAATCCTAGTCTATATTAATTCTAAGATATTTTATCTGATTTCCGTTCGATATCTAGTATTTATATGGTAGTTCGACTAATTTAAATTCGTGCATTGTTGGCCCAATTTCTCGGAGCGGTGTTTCGAACCATTTTTACCATTTTCTCATATTTAACCCCATAAAATAATGTCGGAAATTACTCTCTTCGATCCACTTTACTTATCATCTTTACTAAAAATAAATAGTCTCAAATAATTGTCATTTTAGAAACTATTTGTTTTCATCTTAATTATCCTTACTCAAGAAACTTAGAGAGAGATTAAGGCGGTGAAAAGAAGATAATACTAAAATGAGATTGATCAAAGGATTAATAAGGATAATTTAATTAGTCAAATTACCTCTTCAGTTAATATTTTCTTAAGGAGCATGAAGAAATAAACATGACAAGTAAAATGGACCGGAGTGAACGAAGTACCTTCAAAAGCTCCTATTTATTCTTTGGTAGGACCATACATATACATCCATCTATGCTTGATTAGGAGACAAGATTAATCAATAATCACACTTAATTAATTAAAGATTTACAACTTGTCTTGTAATATTGGGATATTGGAATTGGCTTTTCATTGTTTTGTATATATGATGGTCATGACTCATGAGTGTTAAGAGTAAGCAAATGTCTTTTTTCTAAGTCCCTTTTAGAGTAAGTTTAATTAAGACTAATCCATTCAATCAAAGTTGCCAATTTAATCATTCGTTTTGTTTAATTGCCAACTTTTTGCCTAATTATCTCTAGGACTTGACATCTTTCATAAATATCATATTTATATTAATTATCTATATTTGCATTGGTCATGATTCTTTTTCGTCCCATCAAAACTCTTGAAAATCATGATGAAATGTATTAAGGGCGTGTCAAATGAGTGGATTGTGCTACGTTTCAAAAAGAAATTCATAAGGAAATAATTTCTTTAATGGAAGTAGAGAAAACAAGTTTCATATAAACGATATTTTCAGTTCACTATCTCCGCACAATGCCCCCAACTTCCACTCCTTGACCATCCCACCCCATACCCCCACTCCCTGTCCCATCTCGCTCCATAGTGTTCTGCTAAATTATATATAATTTTCTTTTTAATATTTTATATAAAAAAAAAAGTTCTTAAAAATACTTTTATTCACGCTATATTTCAGCACAATTTTTAGATGGGCTGAATTGAACTACTCAAAATTAATTGAGTGATTCATAACTTTATAGGCAAATTTTTCCACCCTGATCAAATTACGAAACAGAATGAATCATTGATATTTGTTCCATGTTTAATTAGGTCCAAAAATTTTCTAATTTGAAAATTATTGGTTCATATTTTTTACTCATTGAAATTTTTCCGAATTTTCATATAAAATTTATATGTTGCATTGATATATTAAATTCATATGAATCCGACACGGAAGAGTCAATTAGTTCAATAATGGTCCAAGTTAGATGGATGAATTAAGTGCATGTGTATATAGGAAGGGTGTTTCAACTTTTAGATATAAGTTTTTGTCAAATATTGATAACTATATTGAACCTATACATATATATTGTCAATTTTCTCATAATAAACACTCCAATCCCCAATTTCTCATCTCTAGAATATAATGGTCCCCTAGATTATGAAAAAGAAATGTAACAAAAAAACAAATAGATATTATAGGACATGTACATGCATATTAGTGATCAAATAGCTAGGCTATAGATAAGAAAAATATTAAAAAATATAACTCGTGTTTCTTGTCTTTTTAGGTTTCTAATTATTACACAGGAATTTAGAAATTATTATATAAAATCTGAGCAAAAACTCTTGCATTTTCGTGAATCTATATATGACATGTTGAATCCCTTCTACCCAAATACACCTACTTGTTTATAATTTAATTTTCATTTATAAATTAAAACAACTCCTAAAATTCACCCCATCTCTTTTTAAATATTGTATTTTCATTCTTTTTCTTTTTAAAATATTATAATTTAATTCTTTTTAAAAACTTCAAGATTTAATCGTAGTCATGTCAAAGTTGACTTGGTCACTACGTACTTTACCAAAAATAAATAAATGCAAAGACTAGTCAAATATCGTATTAAGTCTCTGCAATAAATAAATTGTACGTATTTTGTAAGAAACATTTTTTAAATTGAAGTATATTTCGATCTTCAATCGCGAAAGAAAATAAGCTCTTGTTAATTATAAATTGGGAATTTTAATCTCTTTTAAAACCTTAAAAAATATTTGGATGTATATTTTACTTGATAACCATCGCTCTACTTCACAAACATGCATTTAAAGGATATGCATGTATCCTACATTATTTTTATTATAATTATACAAGGTGTTTTTATAAACTACTTCACTAAAAATGTAAATATTTAATTTTGAGTATAGTAAATTATTAAATAAGATATGATAGAAATTGTGAATCTAAATTCATAAAGTTTGTTTAACGTATGTGTGATTCCTTGTGATGTGAAATTTTGGACATGACATATATTGGTGCTTGTGTGCTCAATTTCCCACCAACCGTGTGACTCACCACTTTCCAACCAAGTGTCACTTAAATTTTCTACTCTCTTCGTTTCAATTTATTTTATTCGTCTGATTTTAACTTGGTACGTAATTTAAAAACTAAAAAAAATATTTGAATCTTGCTCTCACATTTAAGGTATCTAGTGTACCAAAATATCATATTTAGTTTGTAGATTTAAACATGTCACGTGAAAAATTAGTAGTACAAAATTATCAAAAAGGAAAAGAGACATCCTTTTTGGAACAACTTAAAAATAATACTAAGACAGATAAATTGAAATGAACGTGACTAATAGATTGTTTGTAGATTTTTTACTATAATTTATTTCAATTGAGCATTTGAATAAATGATAATATGTTCATATTTAAAACTCTCAACTCAAATTTTGAAATATTTTACGTATGTATTCAAACGCCTATAGCATAGATAAATTAATTGCATAAAATATTTCACCTCTTTTAGTTATACACATCAGTCTCAACTTAAACAAGTTTAAGGTTTTACCGCTTATTCTGGCTAATGCATATAATTAAAGAAGATGACATATTTTAAGTGATTAACTGATCTACGTAATAGACGTTTGAGAATAAACGTAAAGACTTTTTAACACCTAAAAGGAAGGTGGAGTACACTTGCAATGGAAGCAAGTGAGTACAACTTTTCCTTTGGGTACAAATAGGGCCTAATACTTGTCATTTTCATAGGGCCCATTTTTGTCCGGGCCTAAGAGTGATCTGGCCCACATAAGAAAGAGGCTTTAGTTGGTGGGCCCAGGTAACATTTCTTGTAGGCCCAGCCCATGGAATCCAACCAATGGAACAAAAGTAGTCAGCTTTTTAACTTTTTTTTTTCTTTCCCATCACTCTTGATTTCCTCTCTTTCGAAGGCAGATAGTTCGATGCACAAAATATTTTGTATTCACATTGGATTTATGAAAGGACTGCATTTCAAAGAGTGTGATACATATAATTTGCTCTAATATTAGCATTAGTGGTTGTTTTCACATTTCAAATATGTGACTGACTTTATTGTTGCTTCAAGACTCCCCTTGAAAAAGAACTTGATTTTCATTTTCCTCCGCAAAAAAGAGCTTTTTAATTGTTTTTTATTAGCTTCTCATCCGGTATTTAATGTTCGCTTTAGAATACTATAAATTCGAATTCATCCCGAAAGTCTCACTTTCTGAGGAGAAATTAAAGCTCATTCTGTTAAAAACGACTTTATATATAGGAACTAGAACTTAAACACGAGATGCATGATTAAAGAAGAAAAAATAAATACTTACATCATAATCTATAGTGATAAAATATTTTTGTTCAAAAGTTATTATATGGATTCATGACTAAGGGGGATCCAAAAAAAAAAAAACTTATTTTTCTTCATCATAAAAAAAACGTTAAACAATTACAAATTGTACTAACTATGTATTCATATTTTGGATTTCACTAGGGGTTGTGTTTATTAAATTCAAAGGAATAAACATAGGATCAGCTGCTAATTAACAGAGACTAAAATTAGTATTGTCAGATAATATGAAATAAAAATGTGTACTTGAAATATTATATAATTCAAGTAGGTCACCATTATCAAATTATATTTCTTTTTTTAAAGTTATCACAACTTTTCCTCAACATAAAATATTGTATTCACTAATTCTAGTAGAAAACTTGTGTATATTTATTGAAATTGCAACATATAGTACATCTGAATCAATAATTCAAAATATATAATCAATTTTATATTAAATTTTTAAAACTTAAATTTTGAATTTCACCTCTAAATAGTAGGATGTTTCTCTCGAGCGTAATTGTGATCATACGTAAAAGCAAAAAAAAATCAAAAGATCGATGAGATCAATCCTTCATTCTTAATCAAAGATTTCATATTCGAATTTTGTGAATGAAAAAGTCCCTATAGACTATAGTGAGGGAGCTTTTTCTCCTTTAGCTAGTACCAACTAGTCTGATTAATTCGAATACGATTCATTGTAAGAAAATTATTTTTTATTAGAGTGAAGAAATCTCATCCACGCCACAATCGAATTGTCTCCTATCTTGCAGCACCATATTCTCAAATATTACTAATAATACTACAATGTGTTAACATGATAATTAGCCTATCAATGCATGTGATTATTAATATAAATTATTTCAGAGAGAATCTAGCCACATTTTAGCTTTGTAAATATATATATATATATATATATATATATATATATATATATATATACTTGGCATAATTGTCAAAATAACCATTTAAATTTAGTATAAAGTTTCCATTAAAAATTTGCCAACTCATAGTGTACCAAGTCTTTGAGACATAAATATTATACTTTAGTATCAAATCCACACCCAAATGACAGCTTAAAAACACCAAGAATAATTGTGAACATTTGGGAAAAATTAGTGGAGTGGTCCTTTAAAATTGTGGTTGCATAAATTTTTAATTAGAACTATAATTAATGCAAATATTACAAAATGAACTATGTGAAGTTGGTTGATTTAGACAAATAACTTGTTTAAAATTTGTCCCTATTTCCAGAAGTTACTATAAAATTTTGTATAAATCATAGTTTAATAATTCTTTTATAAGAAATTTTATCTACTTAGAAAGAATTTTTAGATCATGATCTAAAAAAAATTCTTAAATCACAAAGTAAATAAGAAAAAAAGTTATTTATTAAGTAATTATCGACGAAAATTACGGTATGAATTTATCGCATTAAGAAAAAAACTAACATTTTTTTTTATGTAGGATTATTTATTATTCAAATTTGTTGTTATTTTTTTGCAATTTTGCTCCGATTTCATCTCTTTTGAGCTGATGGTCTATTGAAAATAAGTTTTTTATCTCAAAAATGTAAAGATGAAATCTATGTATCTCCTACTTTACTCAAATCACACTTATGGAATTGCACTGAATATATTATTGATATATTTAATTAGTCCATTGGTTGATAGAAGCCACCTATTATTTTTTAATTAAAAAATTGGATACTTGGTAACATGTTATTTTCTATGGGCAAATCTTTTCTTATGTGGATGGTTATGTCCCCATCTTCTTTTATATAAAAACAACAAATTAAAAGTTCAATAAATTAAAGTTGAAAGTGAAAGCCTTAATTTCTTTTCCAATAAAATCAAATAAAATCAAAAGGATGACTTATCTCTTGGGATTATTTTAATTAATTAGGATAATCATTTCCCTCCTAATTGGAAAATTTTCCAGTCACCTACATAATCCCAAATTTGGTTACCAGTCTTTGTTCCCATTGTTTTTTTAATTAGATTAATTAGTTACTTAAATTCAAGTGATTAGCTAATTTTTTAAAAATAATTGTATACTTTTATGTAAATGCGTTGCACTTTCTTTGAGAAGATAAAATTCAAATATGATAAGAAAATCTGGAGAATCGAAAGAATTTTATTTATTTTTTGATAATTTTTTTGCGGAAATTTTTTCTCAAACAATAATAAATAAAATGCCCAAAAAATAAGAGGAGTATGGTATTGGATAATTTTCATTTTCATGATTTGATTTGTTCTAAAAATAATAATTGGAAAAGTATAACCTGGAAATTATTTATAACTAATCGTTGCTAAAAGAAAGAAATTGAAAATGGCAATGAGGTAAAATAAATAATTAAAAGTCAGTGTCAAATACTATAAAGAAAGTTAAATTAATTATAAAAATATATAGCAATAGAAAAAAAATTGCCGTCTGGGATTTTAATGTTTTTAGTTTCTGTTTTTATTAGTTGACGTACGGCATATTAACTCATAAAATATACACATATTCAATAACTCGTAAAATTAATATAATTATATTTAAACTAAAATTACTGAATTCAACGAATTCATAATCAATATAAATATATATTTTAGTTTTTTTTTAGATGATCATAAATTTCACATAATTTTATTTCTAAATTTTATACTTACTTAAAAAATATCACGTAAATTGACTCGAGCGCTACCAACATATATAAATCTAGGTATTGCCGACATGCACTATCATCGTACAGATTAAAAGAGTTCATGCAATAATATAATATAATGTTCTTAAGGTGAAGCCAAAAGGCAAATTAAAGGGCAATATAACTTGCATTTTCCTATGTATAATAATGATTTTTTGAATTTTTTTTTAATTGAGTGAAGAAAGTGGAGCATGCCACCTTGGGTGCTATATATGTATCTGCCTGGAATTATAATGAACCTAAATAATTCAAAATATTCATACTAAAAAGGTGATTAATAATTAAAGTGAGTGATTTATTAGCTATAATTGGTTATATCTCCTTTTAATTAAGTGGAAGGAGAGACCACCATTGATTAAAATAAGCTTATGAGAAGCACCTAAGCTAATTAAGATGTAGGATGGAGCAATGTGTAGTAGTAAATTCAAAATTCGAACTTTATTATTCTGAATTCTAATGTTGCGACCTCAATTACAAATAATTAAGTTTTGATTTTTTTTTAAATATATATACATACAATGTTTAGGCTAAAATTATTAGATTCTATTGAATTCATACCTCGAAGCTTATACATTTGTCCTTGGCAATACCGAGTAATGAAATTATTTTCCTCCGATCACCAAGGAATTTGATGGGATATCTTTAACGAGAGATTTTTTATTTGAATTCTGAGAAATATGGATAAATCTAGGAAGCTTTTTTCCTTGAAATAAGCTCTATATATCTAACATAAATTTAAAGTAGTTGGACCAGTAAATTTCAGATACTATATTGTTTAAAAAAAAAAAACTCATTCAATACTCTTTAAGAATTTTTCGAAAACAATCTCCTTACCTTAATATAAATAGGAATAAGGTCTACATGTATATCATCCTTCCAGACATGAGCAGAACCACTTTAAGTAAAAGATAGTTTAGTGTATATTCTTCGCAACAAGTTTTGTAGTGTACAAAGGTTAATTGCTTAGCTATTATGAATGTATATTTAATTTTGCACATCTTTAATATAATTGAGAATTTTTTTTTACATATTTTTCATTAAATTTCTAATTACGTCACTACTTTTAAATCTACTTATATGAAATTACACTAAATATACGATTTTGTTGTTGATAGATATAGTTTAGAAATTAGGTCCCTTTCGATGGAGGGGACATCTCTATAACGTTAACAAGTATGCCCTTGGTATAGACAATGGAGGAATCTACTTTAATTTAATTTAATTTAATTTAATTTTGTGACAATGCCTTCCACCAAACATCTTTAGGCTTGTTTGGTCTGAGAATAAGTTATTTTAAAATAAATAAATTTAAATTTATTGTTCTATCTTTAATATTAGATAAAATTAAAATAATATTATAATTTTGAGATAAATTATATGAATCAAATATAAGACAAACTCATGTTATATTAATTTTAAAATTAATTATTTCTTATTCGTCGTATCAAACGAGAACTCAGTTTTGAACATAACCACGACTAATATCCTCATTATATATAAGATAGTTCAATATATTTAGTGTTTGGTTTCTCTTGTTTTATATAGTTAAGAAAGTTGCGTTTTCTCTCTTCTTTATTTCTTGCCTTTATATGCTTGCAATCTCTCCCTAATTAAAAAAATAAATTATTTTTTGCATTTGAATACTTTTTTTTATCAAAAAAATCATATTATGTATTAACTTAGTGACAATTCTATCTTTCGATCCACTGATTAACCCATTATATGGAAGCATGATACATAGGTAGGGGTGTGCAAAAACCAATTTAACCAATAAATCGAACCGAAAAAAACACTATTAATTTATTGATATTGAGTTATTGGGCTAACGGTTTTTAAATGGTTTTGCAAAATTTTTTATTGGGTTATTGGTTCGGTTTCCGGTTTTATAATTTTTGTTAATGGTTAAACCGATAACCCAATAAGACTATACTAAATTTACTAGTCTTATTGTTAATGGTTAAACGATTGTTACTTTCAAACTTTTTGTTAATTGTTAAACAATTGTTACTTTCACACTTTTTCCTTTGAATGTGTCTAGTGTCTAAACTTGCAAGAAAAATGATTGTTACTTTTATGATTATTACTTTCATGCCAAATGTTGGAAAAATCATATGGTATTTTCTTATTGGTTAAACCGAAAACCGAACCGTTAAGTACCATAAACCGATTAACCAAAAACCGATAAGAAATATGTTATTGGTTTGGTTATCGGTTTGAAGTATTTACAAACTGAAAATCGATAAACCGAACCAATAACACCTAAAACCGAACCGAACCGACCGATGCGCACCCCTATACATAGGGAATAATTTAGACCTCTGTATCAATATAAATTCATTCTCATTTGATATTTATATCGAAATAGTAAATACGTGACATGTGTTATACGTTTTATTTCATTAATAACAATAGATCAGAGAACTTAGTGTTAATTCAAAGTTAATCAATCAGTTAATAATAGAGAGAAACACTGAAAACACTTCTGAACTTGATACAAATGATTAGATTTCTTTCTGAACTATTGACAGTCTTAATAACATTCTCCTAGACTAACTAAACTTAAATATGATAAATAATTTGAGACGAATGACTCGGAGTATCAATCATTCAGAAGAGAACAATTTCCAAGAAAAATGTTCTTATCCAATTGATCACAAACAAAAATGTATGGAACAAGGAATATATATATCTATATAGGTTGGGTCTAGCTTGTTAATTTCAGTGTTTCAGTAAAAGTCACAAGGCTAGATTTGGTTTTACCTAACTCCTAGGCACATTGTTTATAAAAAAAACAGGCATAGATACTTACAAGAAAAACACACACACACACACAAAGTCACAAGTGTGTATTGTGCAGGTGTTCACAGTTAATGGACATGTGAGTTTTTGCAGGGAAAAATATGAGTAAGAAAAAGACTATTTGCTTTTATGGTGTAGTACATTTTGGACTATGTGCAACACACACACGCAAAGTCTTTTTTTTTTAAAAAAAAATCATATTTGTTTTAGAGTCTGACTAATTTAAAATCGTCTTGAGGATAATATTCTAGATATTTAATGTAAACTCGAATGAGTTTTATTGGTATATAATGAAATTTTGTTGAGGAGAAATGTACTTCATCGATCAAGGGTGAAATTTTTGAATTTTGTTATTAATGTGTGGACAATGCTACTCTTTCTAGATTAACTTTTGAGGTGTAAGTAAGGTCAAAGATTTTTGGGGTCTTGTGTGATAAGAAGGTACTATCTAAACAGAGTGGTGGTTAGACCAACATTGTTGCATCATGTATGAAGCAGAATACTGGTTAGTCAAGAACTTTCATGTCCAGAAGATACAAGTTGTGAAATTGAGGATGTTGAGATAGACGTGTAGTCACGCTAGGAGATACAAGATTAGGAATGAGAATACTGACCATATACAAGGTGAGAGTGACCTCAGTGGTGGACAAGATGAGGGAAGAAAGATTGAGATGGTTAGGACAGGTGAAAAAGCGATGTGCATATTCTAAGTGAGAAGGTGCGAGAAAGTTGGATTGGTACGAGGAGAGATAGAGATAGGCTTAAAAAGTAATATGAAGAGGTGATTAAACAGTACGTGACACATATCTAGATTACTGATGACATGATCTTAGATAAGAGGATGTGGAGATCGCGATTATGATAGAAGGTTAGCAGGTATGAAGTGTTGTTTTGCTTTATGAAGGGTTTGGTTGTATTCTTATAATATCTCACTTTTAATTCTATCATCATTTATTATTTATTGTGTTAAAATATTATACTATTCTATAGTTATTATTATTATCGCAAAATCTAAATTAATCGGACCTCAAAATGCGGACAGATGGTAAACTGAAAAAAAGTGCTAACTTTAATAAAAACACATAAAAGTTACCAATGAAATGAAATGCAAAAAGCTACGGCTATAAAAAAGGAACGCATATTTATAAAATTTCAATCATGTGGCACTTCTTTCCATATTGTTCCTTTTTTTTTTTATCATAATGTTTTGTCTTTTCCTTTTGTTCTTCTTTTTGAAATATATAAAATTGTAAGTCTGGTAAAAAAATTTCTTTAGGCAACTTTGGCCTAACAAATTCAATTAGTTTTTGGATAGTATTTGGAAAAAAGAAGTTTCTATTTTTACAATCAAGTGTTCGAATGTCTGAAAAAAAACATAACATGATATAAACGAATAATTTTTTGATAACAAATTATTTAACTCGATAAATGGAGGGAGAGCCCTCAACTCAAAACATAAGATAAAGTGGGTAAAAACTTACTCTCACCAATAATTTTGATAATTTATTGAACATTGATATGTTTAATTTTTAACAATATCAATTTAGTCGTACCGATTAACTAAGTATATATATATATATATTTTAATTCAAATATATTATTATTTTCAAGATTTATCAAATTTGGTTATATTAAAGAAGTACACCTAAACCCAAGAGAAAACCTTAAAAAAATTGTCTTTTTCAATGAAAGACACAAAACATAAGTTTATATAAATGTTCACACACAAGCATAGTGGCAGGCCAGATCTGAAAATAAAAGGCTTTTATCTAGCCAGGTTTTATTTAGCTAAAAAAACAAATAAATTTCTATTATAATTTTTAATACGTCGAGAATGTAGTGGGATAGATAAGATCAATTTATTCTTAAATCAGAAATTTTGGATTAAATTGGAAAATAAAAAAGATTCTCTTTCACTTAAATGGATTTTATACGATGTAAATTTGAATTAGGTGAACAGTGGATTTAATGAACTATAATAAGATTAGGAAGAATCTAAGAAAATAGGTTCGTTCTGAGTTTAAGTTATATGCATCGATAATGTAATAAATTCGCATACTATTTAGTGAAGAGTCTGACATCGATCTTTTAAGAGGTGAATGGACTCTTTAATACGACTTGAATAATTCCCAGCTCTCAAATTAGCTTTTAAGTTGATGAGTTAAGTCCAATTTTATTTTGTTTTTGATGTTTTTAAAATAGGATACGTCATTTGTTACAGAAAAATAAAAATATCTTAGTAGTATAAAAAAATCTTATTTATTTCAATGTAGTTTTGAATTATTGAAAATTAAATATGTTCTCCTAATCTTGTAAGGTGGCGTGTCGATTTGTTTTTTTGTTTCAAATCTTTGAAAAATATATTAATTGCAATTATAGTCTTCTATAAATTATGTACAACCTCAAAATATACCACAAATATTAAATAAATATTATGACAATTCATTAGGATTTGTAATCAAAATTCTGATAATTACTAAATATAACATATTGTGTTTGATGCGTTTCCCAATTTGTTTAAACTTTTCTGGTTATCAATGTAAAAATAAGATTAATTTAACCACTTTTAAAGCTAAATTAAAATATATTATTTATCAACCGACAATAATATTTAAATACTTAAAGACTACAAAATTTTTTTTAGAAATTTGTAAAATATATATATTCTTAAATTATGTAAAAATAAATTATTTAATCATAAAACTTGTTATTTAAAATATATTCTTTCATTTGTGTGGCTCTTAAAATGAGAAGCAAACATTTTCAAATTACTCATGTGTAATTCTCTTCAAATAGACTATTAAAATAATGTTCACATAGATTATAACAAAGAGGAAAAGCTCCTCTTTTGTCTCAATTTATATGACACAACATTTTTTAAGAGTCAAATAATTTAAATTTAATAAAAAATTTACTCATTAAATCTTCAAATTTTTATATAAAATTTACATATTTGTAAACTACGTAAAAAATACTATAAATCACAATAAATAATAGTTCAAAAGTTCTAAAAATATATATAAAAAATTACAGTCAAAATAGACTTATTTGAATTTCGAAATACGCTTGAATTGATGAAGTTTAACTTTTCATATCAAATAATTTAAAAGCATAATTATTAATTATGAATTACCATTTTCATTTTCCCTTCATGCATGGAAAAAGGATTATAAAATCATTCAAATATAGAATGCATGGTTATTTATACTTTTAGCCACTTTTATTTGCCATTACAAAGGAAGCTCTTTTTCTCTCCATAACCATTTTCTTGAATTCTTCTTCATCTCCATTTTTTTTTTACCTCATCACCCCTANCCACCCCCTTTCACACCCCCCCCCCCCCCAAACCCCTTCTTCACCTTGGGAAAAATCCAAAAACTTCCATCTTTTCACTTTGTTCCCATTAGGCCATTTTTTTAACCACTATACACAATTTGGTTCCATAAGACAATTTCCTCCTTTATTCATGATCAAGAAAGATGACTAGGAGTGTCTTTAAAGTTCCAATCTTCAGAACAGTACCATTGAAGTGTAGGAGCTTGTTCATCTGAGAAAAGAGTACTGCAAGATTCTTCGCCGTTGAAGAAATTATGTTCCTCCATCTTCACATACTGTGTTGTTGTTGTTGTTGTTGACGGAGGTTGATAAGTAAAACAATTAGCTTTTTGGGAATCTCCAAGAATTGACTTTGGACTTGATTCTGTGAACTTGAAGGTGAAATTCAACAAATTCGGAGATGAACAACCAACCCCACCATCAGTAGAGATCAAGAATGCACCAGACGATGAAATTGCAGCAGCATTTGGACTGTTATCTTCATTCAAGATTGCACTTGAGTTGTCACTATCTGAGGAACCATCTTTGTTAAAATCAGCAAAAATGGTGGATGCAATAGAAGCATTGATCTCGACATCATCTTGATCTTGATCTTCTTCTTCTTCAAGAAGATCATTTGGCTTGTTCTGTTCAATCATTTTGTCATCATTTTCAGATTCCATAGCTTCTTCTTTCACTGAAACAACAACAGCTCCTCTGCTTTCTCCATTCTCACCACCATATACCTTTAATTTCAGCTCACGAATCTATCGAAAGACATAATATCAGTAAAGATTCGAACTATAAACAACAACATACTCTGTGTAATCCCATAAGTGGAGTTTTGGACATAGAGGTTGTTTTCGATAGAAAAGATTCAAACTTTAAATGTTTATCTGTACCAAGTATCAATTGATTTTGAACTCGATAAATCAAATGAGTTATGGTAGAATCTCGAACTTAAAACCCATAAAGTTCAAATTTTGGACCATCCTCTAATCTGCAGTCGTATCATAAGTCAGAGTTATAGTAGAATCTCGAACTAGAACCCAAAAAGTTCAAATTTTGGACCCTCCTTTAATATATAGTCGCATCATAAGTCACTTGATTGTGTAAATCAAATGGAGTTTATGGTAGAATCTAAGAACTAGACACATAAAGTTTAAATGTTCGACACTCCTTTAATCCGTAGTCGTATCATGAGTCACTTGATTGTGTAAATCAAATGAGTTGCGGTAGAATCTCGAACTAGACACATAAAGTTCAAATTTAAGACTCTCCTCTAATATGTAGTCATATCATAGGCCACTTGATAGTGTAAATCAAATGAGTTATGGTAGTACCTAGAACTAGACACATAAAGTTTAAATGTTGGACCCTCCTTTAAACCGTAGTCATATCATAGGTCACTTGATTGTGTAAATCAAATGACTTATGGTAGAATCTCGAATTAGAATAACAACAACAACAAACTCAATAAAATCCCACACGTGAGGTCCGGAAAAGGCTAGTGTATACATCCTAATAATAGACTGTTTCTGATAGATTCTCGAACCGGAACCCATAAAGTTTAAGTTTTAGACCCTCCCTCCCCTAATCTATAGTCGTAAATCGAATGCATAGAACTCAAACTTACTATACTATAACAAGACTATCAACACAAGCCTTTATTAAATTAGTACCTCTTTGACAAGAACTTCATTGTCATGTTTGAGAGATTCATAGTTGTGTTTGAGTGAATCAAAATTGGCTTTAAGAACATTGTAATCTCTCTCAAGTTGCTTTGTTTTCCATCGAGCACGTCGGTTTTGGAACCAAACAGCTACTTGTCTAGGCTGCAATCCAAGTTCTTGAGCCAATTTCACTTTCCTTTCAGGTTCAAGTTTGTTCTCAACTTCAAAATTCTTCTCCAAAGCTTTCACTTGTTCAACACTTAGTCTCCTTTTCTTTTGGCCAGATTCTTCCACACATCCTTCTTCATCTAAGCCTAATTCTAACATAGACTGAAAGTCCCTTGTTGAATACACATGGCTGTTCCCATGGTTCTGGTCATCTAAAAAAAATATCAAAATTCAAGAACATGAGAATAGACATGACGAAAATTTATCTTCAAATATCTGTTTGGCTCAAAACTAGCTAATACTATGATATATAAACAAGAATATGAGTAAAGACATGATTCGCTAGCGTATGACCATGGATTGAAATTTGATCACAAACATCATAAGTGAGCTAGTTTTGGGGCATTTGAGACTTCCACAACTTCAAAAAAGCTCAAATTTTCAAATTTCAACTTCGAAACTTATGACCAAACATGATGAAACAAAGAGACCACATAATTGCCTTGAAGAAAGCTAAAAATGGAAATAGAAGAACAAACAATGGTATAAAGAGTCAAGCACAAAAACTTACTAAAACAGGAAAAAAAAAACACTCTTCTTGATTCAATTAAAAAATTCAATTTTTTCAATATTCCCCATTAGTTTTCATTATAGCTAAAACTAGGGATTGGAGCATGGAAAAAGATTATAAATACAAGAACATGAAATGAGAATATAAATAAATTTAAGAGAAAAAAAGTTTTCAAAACTATAATCATATACTAGTAGTTCACTTGGGCATATTAACAAGTACCTGTAGTACTTGGACACATGGACATCAAAGCTCCCAAAGAATCAGAGCTACTAAGTCTTTTCATAATTATGATTTGATGATCCAAATTTCCAAACAATAACAAAGTTCAATATTTGTTTCCTTTTGTTTTGGGATCAAAGTTCACTTTCTTGAATTCTTTCTTAACCTTAAATTTACTGAGAAACAGAGGTGCAAAAAAGGAGTTAAATTTAGTGTTCTTGTCCTTTTTTTTTTGTTTTTTTTTTCTCACTTATAAGAAGAAGACATGAAAACAGATACTTTCACTACTAAAACCAACCAAAATGGCAAAGTTTTCAGTGAAAGATTTGATTTTGTGCAATCCCTTTTCTTCTCTACTAACCAAACTTCCATTTTTCTCCTGTTTAGATATTTCCTCCCCCTCACAACAACCCATCAAGAATTGGAAGGCAAAAATCAAGAAAATCTAATAGAGGGAAGAAATTGATAGCTAAAAAGAGGGTAAATTTGACAATATTTTTCCTATTTTTACATTTATTAACTTAAAAATCAAATCTTGAAACACCCCCATTCAAGTTTTTTTTTTTTTTTTTTGGAGAAGAATTTTTTTTTGGGAGAGTTGTGAAAATTGAGATGAGAAAAAACCTGCTGGCCCTTTGCTTAACACTTTCTCTCACTTTAAATAAAACCAAAGGTGAGTCAGATGTAGGGTTAGAATCTGACTGGGGTTAGGTGCACTTTGCAAATTTCTTGGGGGGGAAATGAAATGAACTCTAAATTCAAGCCAAATTCAACCTAAATGCAATGTTTTCTAGTTTAAGGGGATATTCTTTTGGATTTAGAGTATATATTTTTATATATTATATAATAGATATAAAAAATATTATATTATAATATAGTATATTTTCTCTGTTTTTCCGTTTACGTGACACTTTTTCTTTTTTAGTCAGTTATAAAAAGTGACATTTTTTCATATTTAGTAAGAATTTTAATATCAAACCGTTTATTTTACTCTTACTGAAATGATTTATGGCTGTAATTTTTTTTTTATCCATAAATTGAAATAGAAGAATAGTATGTTATTTTCTTGGGTTTAAGTTTTATGCGCTAATTACATTGAACAAAAGATTTATATGTTAATTAATGCGATATACATTTTTTATTGAACTAAAAGGAGGACATATTTTCAATTTTTAGACTTTTTATATTATCCTTAATGAGACAATTCCTAACTATACAAATATATATAACTTAATTTGGAATATGAATTTGAAAAGCATTTGTTTCATTATCAGTCAAATACATTCATATAAATTGAGACAAATAAATTATTATTAGTGAACTTTAATCATGTGTTAAAGATTTATCGTGTATGTTCACTCAATTAATAGTAATTATTTTCGAAAATCATTTTTCTATTTACTGTTTCAACAACCAAAGTAATATTTTTAAATAATAACATTTAATTGAGTGACTATCTCAAAAATTAACTCTCGCCAATATTTTTTTTAAAAAAAAAGTCAACTAACATCACATAGAACTTAATTCATTTTGAGAATAATGATTAGTTAAATCATATTTAAAATTTTTATTCTTAATAAAATGTCTTAAATTCAAACTCCTCTTATATTATTTTATATACTCAATAGAAGAAAAAATTAAGGGTAATTTTTGTCTTTTAATAAAATGTTGGATAAGAATAAAGTGAATATTGACATGGCAGTATAAGCTATATAGTAGTGATAAGCAGAATGTGGAAAGGAGCACGGCTCGGCTCGGCTTGAGCTGAGCTGGCTAAAGATATTTGACACGTCAGCATAACCACATTGCATTTCCTCGGCGTCGTTGGTGCGTTTATCGCCGATTAATTGAAAGGTAAATATTGACTCTTTTTGTTACAGTTTGGTTAAACATACTTTTACGTATTTATTGATTTTATATAAACATCGAATATTGATAAAATTTTAATTTTTTATGACGAGTGTGGTTAACTTTTAATATTTCTATACATGTAACCTTAAGATTATTTATACAAAAATTATGGTATTATTTTTAATACCACACTCAATTAATTTATCGAAATTAATAATTTTAAAATAAATTAATAAAATGACAAAAAGTTATGTTGTAGCTCATAACTTGGTTAAGTTTTCAATTTCTTTATTGTATGGTTTCTCTTGGAAAAAGAATATTTCTAAATTGGATAGTGAATGATATTGTACGATCCTTATATCAATATCATATCCCTAATGAATTAATAGATGAAGTTATTAGAAAATTCCACTACATTTCTTGTAATAAAATAAAAACTAACTTAAATAAAAATATTTAATTAAGAGTGAAGAAATATAATCTCGATACAATTTTTTTTAATAAATTCTTATCTTCTTTAATGACACGTAATCCAATCCACAGACAGTTTCAAGAGTTTGTGACCAATCTCTTCTTACCTTGATATGTGAAAAAAAAATAGAAAGAAGAATATAATTTGTCTTCTTTATCATATCTAAGCATGTGGTTTTAACCTACTTGTAATTATAACATCATTGAAAAATCTATAATAAAAAAAAACTTTTATTTTTAGATTTTTCACTAGATGTTTGATATTTATAACGTGATTCAACTTAATTTGAATTTGTGCATTATAACTTATTATTAGGTGTAACACTTTAACAAAAAGATTTCATTTTTCTGATGCTTGAATTTGAAACTTCTGATTTAGAATTAAAGGATCACAAATGATCATCCCACTACAATTCATACCGATTAAAAACAAAAAACAAAACAGGCTAATTTGGTTGCACAGACAACTATAAAGATGTGAAAAAAATGATTATTTTCCAATTAAATTAAATGTTTGCTCAAACATGTAGACACTAGAAAATAAGTTACATCCTATATATTGGGTCCATATCCTGCATTTTAATAAAAACAAATTTATGTCTTGTTTGACTCTTGTAACTTTTATATATATTTTTAATTATTTATAATAATTTCACATCAGTTTTTTCAATCAAGAAATTAAATGTTCCTCTACAGTCTATATATAGCTCCCTACTGTTTAATTAGGACTTAATAGGATTATAATTTAGTGGGATCTCCACAATATTTGTCAATTTTACTCTTATTACAAAAATATTAATCAATTACACATAATTCCTGAATTTTTATATATCCATCCCCCAAAAAATTGGACATGATAATTTTTCATCATCTAGCTCGAGCAAGAAATCGAAAAAACAACAGCAAATGAATCTAAACATCGATACACATTCACACATATTTATATCTTAAATCCACATTTTTGTAACAGTGTACTCATCATCTCAAAATCCTAAATACGCCTCTGTGTAAGTACGATGGATGTATTTTATTCATATAGACGTATTTGATATAAGAATGGTTTCAATGGGAAAAAAGTGATTGAGTTATTTATACGTTGTCCTAATGTTACTTTGTTCATGTTAATGTTTTTCATATATCAAAAACTATATAATTACATGATATTATTATCAGAGGGGGGTTTAATATTCTGATTATGAGTTCAACTGATCATAATATTTTTTTGACATGTACATAGTATATCCGTATCTATATGAAAAACTACTAACTTTTTTTTTTTGATAAATATTTAATTCTAAACCGATATAATTCAAAAGGTGCAGTAAATTCGATGATAAAATTCTCAAGATCAATCGAACATATTAAATTCAATTTTAATCTGTCTCGAATCAATATCAAATTTTAAAAAACTTTAGATCGATGGCAATGAGAGATTTCATTTTCAAAACTCTCATTCAAAAAAGTCTTATTGTTTAGTAGATGGAAGAAAAATTGGCATTTCTTTTGAGTTGTGACATCTAGGGGACATGCAAGTGGGAATTTAGCTGTAATATTCTACTAGCTTCTCATCATATTATAAAATATTTTTTAAAAATAAATAAATAGGAGCCCACCATAGGCAACAAAAAGTAAGTCCTATTAATGAAAAAATGAAATTGTTTAATTCTTTTATGTGTCGTCTGATGTTCGATATTTGTATGAGAATTCAATAAAATCTGAATTTACATTAAAAAGTTTGATCATACTGAGAGTGAAATAGTTTTTAATAAAAATAATTTTATACTCAAAACTTGAATCTGAAACTTTTTTGAATTCGATAGAAGAAAAAAAAAAGGAATTTTTCACTTTTATAATGTGGACAACACGTGTTAGTGTGAGTTAAGTTTTCTCCCATTGTCCCAAAGGGAAACCCCACAAGAAAAAAAAAAGGGGGAATTGATGAGTTGTGTGCATGTGAGTTTACTTAGCATTTGTTCAAAAAGAAAAAGAAAAAACATATAAAAATTTCAACGAAAAAACAAAATATTTGAATTAAGTTCATTTGCTTGTTTTCAAGGTAGACATAAAATTGCAAAGCAAAGGCTGTCCATATGGCCACATCATTGGAAAAAAAAAATACTATTTTCGTCTCAATTTATGCATATCGTATTTTTCGAATTTTGTTATTTAAAATAAAATAATTAGCATAATTTTTCATATTTTTTAAATATTTTAAATTATTCATTATTGTGAATTATAATAGTACTCTTTAGATAATTTTCAAATATATAAATTTTATTTTAAAAAACTTAAAGATTTCATATTTGAATTCACAATTAAATTAAATTGTTTGACTACTCTCAAAATTTAAACTGTACTACATAAGTATAGAGATTATATGAAATATTCTTTAGGGTATAAAATTATTGTCATTTGATGTGATCTAGATTATATGAAATATTCTTTAGGGTATAAAATTATTATCATTTGATGTGAGATCATTTGTCACAAATTTCTAATTTAATTTGTTGTGTGTCATTACCTCCCGTCTATCATAAATATTTGAATAAGCTTGTTACGGAGAAAGATATATATAGTTAAAATGTATGATATCTTATCGTCTAGTTATTAATAGTTTGCATTTTCATAAGGAATTCAAATTTCACTGAATTTTCACATTAGAAATAATAGAATAATCGTTACACCATTTAAGTAGATCGTTATTTATGTTATAAGGAAATTTGCTACTTTAAGACTATTAGAATTATATACACAATTTTGAGTCATAATATTTAAAATAAATTCTCAATAAATACACCAAAAAAAGAAAAATATATATTTTGAGTTCACTGAAAAAGGGGTATGGGAAGAGGAGGATCTTCTTGTAGCTGATAAGATATCAAAAAGTATGGGACATATTAATTAGTGTTTCTGACTCTGCACAAAGTATATGTTTAAATCCCCCATAACATTTTTTCTTAAATATTATTTTTATTTATTTATATAATAATAAAAATAAAATACATCTTTCTATGATTTAATCATTATGTGTCCATCAACAAAAACTTTGAAAAAGCACCTTAGCTTCTTGGTTTTGCAGATATATAACATCTTCACTTTAACAAATCCATGCAAAGATAACAAGAAAATGATTGGTTCTCATCAAAATACTAAGCAATAGTAATTTAATCAATTAGTAGTTTGTCATATTTTTGTGGTAAAAAAGACAGCTCGATGCATTGAACATTTTATATTTATACAAGCATTAAATTGTAGATATTGATTTTATTGACTGAATATAGTTGTGATCGATGTGTTATATTTATCGTTGTTCGAAAGCGTCCCTTCAACTTTAATATATTGTTTCCATATCTTGGTATACAACAACAATAATAATAATATATCAAATGTAGTTCTATAAGTGGGTCAAAAAAATGTATAGGCAATTAACCTTATCTCTACCTTGTGAAAATATAAAGGTTATTTCTGATAAATACTCAACTCATGTAATATATGTAAAGGAAATACTATAATGAAAAAGTCATACCGAAAATAATGAGAAGAAAACATGACCAGCAACAATAACAAATAGTACGATAAATGAAGCAAAATACAATAAAAACAACAGATAATAAAATCGAAGACTAATTACATAATATGAGAGTAAGAAAAACAATACAATAAAAAAATTAAACACTACTTAATTACCTATCAACCTTCTGCCTTAATTAAACACCTTTTAATCACACTCTTATTTTCCTAATTAGAACAGTTCTTGAAGGCCTCCAAGAGAATAGCAATAGTCAATTTACACAATCAGCCAAAATTTTAAACTTGTTGATCATACTTTTCAACAAGTACCAAAAGTGACAAAAATTTAATACATTTTTTAAAAATTAAAAATTACTTTGTCTTTTCTCCCCCACATCCATTTTATTATTATTTTTTATATATAACATAAAGTAATGAATGCCATAGTACAATATTCTTGCTTCCCCATGTGAATTTGCTAATCTTGAAATTAATTAAGACCATAATTTATTAATAACCTATTCCATTAATAAAAATGTGCCATATTTAGTTATTTATTAGGACTATATATAATTTTAAATATGGAGTTTAATGCTTAAAATCAATATTATTGTACCAAATGCTGGCATAAATCTTTTGGTTGTTTGCTTCTCGATAATCATAATTAATTAAAACCCAAGAAAGTACTAGGCTAATTGATTTGAGACAGTCTAAATTAATTATATTCTAACACAATTAATATCAAGATCACAAATCTCATGATTAATTCCCCTTAAACACCTCATGTTGTATCTCTAAGTACCCTTGTTAATACTGACTAAAATTGGTCCCCATTAATTTGGGATTACTATTATTATACCATATATATCTTGTGATTTTATAGATGTAAATTGTCACTATTAGAGTAGATGGAATATTGATCAAGTAATAATTGTATTTACATTCATACTAAAAATCATAAAGTTATAGGTCTACTGAAGCTATCCACCTTGATCAATCAATCGAAATTTTGATCGAATACAAAATTATTGATGCTCGATCTATGCCTAGAGAAAAACCTTGAAATAATGTTCTTTTTTTGTGATCTTTCTGAATATATTTTGATATGAATTTAATAAAGAAAAAGAATTTCTTTATGAGTAGTACTCTAGGGCCTATATAACTTAATTTTTTCTCATGAACTTTTTTTGGTCAATGGATTAGTTCAATCCAAAACTTTAAAGCAATTTAAAACATGATTTAAAATTGATCAAATTAACCTAGATATATCTTAATACATGTTGCATGAATCACATGGATATTATTGGAATATTTATACATACAGTTTATTTCCAGAAGAAAGTGATAGATAGCCAAGTTTTGAGTTTAATTTTCAAAAGTGAAAGTGACTGTCACCAAAAAAGAAAAATAAAAGTAGCAATAAAATAAAGAACATATTTTTTCCATTTACTTTAGAAAGTAGGAAAAGAGAGTTATCTTTTTGTTTTTGGAGTAACTGATATGACCTATGATTAATTGTAATCCCTCCGATCCATCTTACTTGTTATATTTTTTTCACCTTTTTAAAGAAAAATATTAACTTGTTATGACTTTATTATCGTTTGATCGTTATTGAGGTTTTTGCTTCTGTTCAATACATGATGACTGAAGTCAACTTTGGTTGGTTAATTCGATCCGTTCATCGATGATCGACAACTATGATGATCCTAATGATGATCTTGTATGTATTTCATGAGTATCTCACCTGCAGATTTAGAAAAATCTGGCGAATTAACTTGAGTTACAAGTCTGGTTCTTGCTGCATAAGTGGAAACTAGCAAAAAGTTGATTACATCTTTATTTTTTAAGATTATTACTATTTTAGATAATTTATTTTTAATAAAGATGACAAATAGAATGAATTCACGAACTATAAAGAATCAAAAACTAGGAAAAAGGAAATCAGAAATAAATATAAAATTGAAAAGTAACAAATGGGGAAAATTTTTTTGATGAAAAAGTGGGCTTTTTAGAGGGTAGACCCCTTAATGGTAGGCAACTTTCCTTTCAATGCTTTATTTTTATTTTTTTTCCTATTTTGTGAGTGCTTGTCTAAAGGGCAAAAATAAAAACTTGGAAAAGTAAAAAAGAAAAGTAGAAAATTGATGAAGGCTTTGGATTTCACTCCTTTCATTTTACAATTATTGTTTTTATAAAAAATAATCTAAAGTAGTCATATAATTAATAGTTTTGAGTGTTGTACATTGTGCTTTAAAAGTAGTTGTATAATGAAGTCAAGTTCGCCATTAAGATATTCGTTAAGTTAATGTACTTAAAAGACTCGAAAGATCTAGTACTTGATGAGCTTACTCATGAGTGAATATATGAAAGTGCCTTAAGTCGAGTGTAGCAATGACATTTTTAAAGAGAACGAAGGCAACATATGAAAGAATGTGATCGATCTTTGAACAGGCTTAATGATTTGATGATGAACAACAAAACAAGTATATGAAACACAAATATATTATTTGAGATTAAAAAAATGATTGATTTGTGTCATATAGGGGTGTGCAAACTATGATTACCGACTTATCATACTGCACAAAACCAAAACCGTACTTAAAAATATTGAACCATAGCGAATAGTATGGCAATGATAGAGCATTTTAAAAAAGATTGAAGCTAATAATAATGAATGATCTTTGCTTTGCGGGAACAACAAAAACCACCATCTCGTTCTTTCCTTTCTTCGGTCCTACCTTCCCAGGATGGGAATGAGATGCAATAAGAGGCCAGTTCAACACTGACACTAAACTGCATCGAAAGATTGTATTCGCGTTAAAAAAAATCATATAATTGGTAAAAGTAATTTATCTAGAACCCAATAAGCAAAAAGAATTGTGGTCCAGTACCCCATAAACTAAAAATCCTTGCTCCACCACCAACAAATTTTATCGCGATATAATTGATGACAAATCAATACCTTTAATTAGAGCTTTTTGGGACAAATGCATCCTGTCCTGAATTGTTATTACACCAGAAAATTCCTGTTAGATATAGCAAGATCAATAGAATGTTCTTATGTAACGATTAACGGATCAAAATTGAAAGCAAAATCCTTCGTAAAAGTTAGGTGAACGTAGCCTTAAGCAAAAGAAATCTCGTTAGACCTAACATAGAAACTATTACCACGACTTGGATTGAAAAGAAGAACTTAGAAACGTAGTACTAGAAGGGGCTTCCCAATAAAAAAACTGAGTCTTGACAGTTCAAGTGAAAGTTTTTTAGACTAGTCCGACTAAGATGGTGAGGAAACTGACATCCAAGAGAGCTACTTAAGCTACCTATGCCTGTCTGGTTAGATCGTTGGGTCACTCTTTCTAAGAGACGGGAATGTAAGTAGAAAACATCCCCTGAGAAAGTCTCACGACCTGGTGGTTGGTGTAACAATAATGCCATTTTGTTAATATGCTACCGCCTGTTTACTAAGATCATCGTAGATTATTAATGCATGCATTGCTCGATCTTTTATCAGAAAACTACGTGCTCGAGCTCAAGGTTTCAAGTCACAGGGAACTTTTTAGCTGCATTCTTACACGAATATTCGATAAGAAGGAAGCCATGGAATTCACTTACTTATTTCAGTATTAGTAAAGGCCAAGAACCTTCCACCAACCAGCTCCAGCTACTGCCCATATGACAATATTCATAATAGCTATGATGATGCCCAATTTGAAAACATCGCGTAGTTCTACATAACCAGCTGCCAAAGAAGAGCAATCGAAAATAAGACCAGTTCGAATTCCTCAAATAAACGAAAAGGGAATTAAGTTTTCGAAATATTGAATACAGATAAACAAGAAAGAAGTTGAAATACTGATACCACTCTTGCTGCATTTTTCCCTTTAGTGGGACGAAAAAAATGACTTGAGAAGTTGCAGACATACACATTCAGAAAACAGAAACAATTTTTTTTTTTATTCCGCTTATTTTATGTCATTTTAAGCCTTAAGTAGTTGCTCCTTTCCGCAGTTCTGTTTTCTATCAAAGTCGATACATAAACCATTCAAGATGCACCGTTAACAAATTTGTAAGCTTATGTCAGAATCATTTTGCCCCGAAATTCTCATGCATATTGACAACAACAACAAACAACATAAATCCCACAAGTGAGGTCTGGGAAGGGTGGCGTGTACACAACCTTACTCCTACCTTATGAAGGTAGAAAGACTGTTTCTGGTAGACCTTGGCTCAAGAGCATGTAAGAAAGTAGGCGTGTAAAGCAATTGCAGTAGCGAACAAGCCAGGTTAAAAACAATGAAGAAGAGAACAGTAACAACAACAAATAATACGATCTCATCCATATAAGCAGTACTTTTCTCTCGAATCAATTAGAACAATATTCTGTCAAATAAAAGAGATATGGTTCGATTAAGTTACCTCCATAGTATACTGCAGCTTGACCACTGCTGTAATGTGTCAACCCGCCAAAAAGATTTGTGTTGTATCCTAAAGCCAATGCAGCAAAAAGACCGGGAACTTTTGCTGCTAAGCACATTGCGAGAAATGCTGAATACAATGCTGCAACATGACCAGTTTGACTAGCAAACAAGTAGTGGATGAAGAAATATGCTGCTTGAAGGATACAAAACGCCCCGAACCAATGTAGTGAAAGAGATTCGAGGTAGTTACCCACAGCATTTGACATCCAGGCGACAACTCCCAGAGTTGTTAACTGTGATGCCATGCCTATTAAAACCCCGAACCAAGCTAAGGTATCCCACGCGGATTTTTCACTCAAGCAATCATTCCAATCAAGTATTCCGAAAGTCAAAAGTAGCGCCAATCCCAGCATTGCTGTGATAACACTTGCTAGCCCAATAGCCTCTCTGTACAAAAATTAAAATAAAAGTTGTTGACATTATCAAGGATCGGCTATATAATGAAATAGACATATAGAAACAGGAAGATGCAACATCAGCAATATGTTCAAATGTCAAGACAAGGACTTGATTCAGGATTCGAGTTCTCAAGAAACGGTCCCCTCCTTCAATATCATGATTGGATCTATCAGATCATGAGAGGAATAGAAAATGTTCAACACATGACAACTATAATCCAAGAAAATGTTATTCGATCAAAAGGTAGATAGCATCAACAATAACAATAACAATTACGTCTCAATCCCAAGACCAAATTTATACAAAACCAGTTGGTAATCAAATTTTATGTTGAAGAACAAACCACATGTCACTCAGGTCATGAGCAGAGGGATATAATGAAGAGATATTAAGTATAAAATGGAAAACGAATCTAACCCGACCACAAAAACTAGTTCATAAGATGAAGGATATCCGACCTAAAAAAAGGACAATAGTCCATTTTCTCAACCAATGTGGAAACTTAACACTCCCTTCCCCCCTCCACACGCCCGGGACTGAACATCCAGTGAGTGGACAATATAACATAGGGATCCAACATTAGACAAACAAGGAATTAAGCAGCTTATTTGTAAAGAAAGTGGACTTTGTTTTCCAAAGGCGTTTACCGTGATATCACTTCTCCCTATTCGACAATTCACTCTCCCTCGACTTGTCCCCAACTCGAAAGTTAGCTCATAAACATCATCCAAAACCATATAAGAAGTTACAGTCCATTCTCTCAACCAACGTGGGAGAAACAGTACACAACCAAAAGAAATATTGAACACATCCAAAGCAACAACAACATATCCAGTATAACCCTACAAGTGGGGTCTGGGGAGGGTGTTATGTACACGTACTTTACCTTACCCTAAAAGACTGTTTCTGAAAGACCCTCGATTCATATAAAGCAAATAATGAAAAACATAACAGTAACAATAGCAAATAATACGATAACCAAAGCAAAAGAAAACAACAGGATTTTTTTGAACATACCCTGCAATCCATAATCCAACTGTTACAAGCATCACAATCGTCATCACCCATTCATCGCTTTTCATTGGCCCCATCTGTTGCAGTCTCCTTCTAGCCATTAATGGAGCATCTGGTGTATCCTTCATTTCTGGAGGAAAAATCTTGTATAGTACAACTGGGGTAACTAAAAGCGATATAACTGCTGGTATACACGAAGCCTTGAGCCAAGTCAGCCATTTACTTGATACTTGTACACCTAATCCCTCAGCTAATTTCACACACAACAGATTTTGTGCAGCAGCTGTTAGGAACAGGGCACTTGAACTACTAGAACACTGTAAAATGCATCACAAAATAAATTTGCATTAGTCAAGTTAGCTTTCATGTGATCAACGAGGTCACAGGTTCAAGCTGTGGAAACAACATCTTACAGAAATGCAAGGTAAGGCAGCGTAAGTGGTCCAACCCTTTCTCAAACCCCACACATAGTAGGAGCTTATTGCACCGGACAATCTTTTCTTTGACTTGTTATAACATGTTAAATACTTGTGCTATTCCAAATTGCTAACAACATTGATGTAGTTTTTTTTGGTTTCCCACCCGGTGACTAAATCCGGATTGCGCTCTGCCGTGCCCATTCGGGGGTGGTGCTCCCAACAAGATTTTCTCCATACCTAGGGCTCGAACTCGAGACCTCTAGTTAAGGGTGAAGCACTCTCACCAGTGCACCACAACCCATATTGATAGTCCATTCAGTAGTTATCACAACTATATATAGTAAATGAATAAATTAAACAAGCTAGTATCATGATCATGTATTTTTTCAGCGAGCTGGTTCAACAAAATGTTCTATAGCACAAATTTCCCACTGATTCGCGGTGAAAAAAAAAAACTTTTATTTCTAATAGTGATAAAAGGACTACTTGTAATCATAAAATAAGATAGATTACAAAGTATAACATGTTAAAGGTGATTGGATGACATTATACTGACGATATATATAACTTAAAACTTGTAAAAAATGAATGCTAACCTGCAATTGAGATTGAATAAGATAGGCTCCAAGCTTCCTAGAAGAATCATTTTTTGGGTGACTATCAGCTGTAACAGCCAATGATTTAATTATAGGCAAAAAAATGCCACCAGCTCTTGCAGTAGTACTTGGAATTGCTGGAGAAATGGCTGCTTCACTTAACGCAAGCCCATAAGATAGGCCCAATGTATTTTTCCCAAGCCAACTTACAAAACATAAGGCAATTCTATCACCAAGCCCAGTTTTAATAAATCCTCTTGAGAAAAAAAATGATACAACAATTAACCAAATGACTTCATTAGTGAAAGCAGCAAACGCCGCGGCGAATGTTAAGGTTTTTGTGACGACAGTAACTGTGAGACAAAGAAAAGCCCATGCACCTACTGGTAACGGGCCTAAAACAAGGCCCGAGATAGTTGCAAGGAAAATGGCTAAGAGTTGCCACGCGTTTGTAGTGACTTTATGGGGTTTTGGGACCGCGAAACGAAAAATCAGGCCAATTGCTATCGATATAGCTAGTGGGATTAGCTTTGCACCTTTCCATGGGGGAAGGCGACGAGGACGAGAAGGAGGAGGAGGAGAGTGGTTAGGGGAGGAGGGTGGAGAATTGTGGGTAGGAAGGGGAGACTTCGGAGTTGACATCAAGTTATTAACCACCTGTTATCATAAAAGACGAATTCAAAATTTTATTTAGTATATAGTTTGAAAAAAATATTACATGTAGCATGTATGATGATAGCAAAATTGATTCTATAATCTCCCTATAACACCTAGAAAAACAATAAAGTGAAGAATTTAACAATTCATGCATATAACACAAAAACAATTGTTATCATGCGCGATATATGATCGAATTTTCTTACCTTGATTCACCTTTTGAACGAAAAAACGCCTTTTATTTTGTGAAAATCTTACTATCGAATGATTCACTTTCAAGTTCTCATCTTCAATAATGGCTATTGGCAAGTGGTGGGAGGAAGAAATTTTGAGATATAAATGGAAAAAAAGGGAGAAGTGGAGGGAATAGAAAGTGGAGACAATTATATCTTTTTGAATTTGAATTTGTTTAATGAATTTCCTTTTTAAGTTTATATGCTTTTAATAATAATTTAAGTCACTTTTATCAAGAAAAAAAAAGGTAATTGGATATTTTTGGTTGAAAAAGGACAATAAATGACAAAATATATGGACATATATGATATGTTGGTATTATATACCCGTGATAGACTTTTTATTCTCTGACTTTTACATGTCTCGTCTATTTTATTAATTTTTACTCCATTATTTTAATTTACATGTCTTAATTTAATTGAACATGATATTTAAGATATAAAGAAAGAATTTTAAAATTTATAATCTTAATTTAAAAATGTGTATAGTCCTTGAATTTTATGATCATAAACTTATCATGTAAATTATTGAAATGTCACGATTTAAGGGGAGAATCTCAAAGCAAAGTTTGACAGCAACCTTAAACAAATCGGGTAGAGTTTTTCCTATTTTTTGGGTTTATCCAATATTTCTCAAGTAAGTGATAAACCCTTTCATTCAAATCACGAATATGTGACATTATCAAATGACATAGAACAATACAATCTATTCAGACATTACGATACATTATAAAACAATACGTAACAATCAAAAGAACTCATGGTTGCTATATGAATAAAATACCTTGAAATTTAAGTTTGCTTTGAGTGGCTCTATTTGTGTTATACCCAGGCTATCTCCACGTTTTGAGTTTTATTGTAGGGTTTTAGCCATTGTTCTTCTTCTTTCTATATTATTAATTAAAATACTGCTAATTATTATAATAGGGTATTACATAGAATTATAAAAATACAACTTCTTAAATACATAAAAATACATTATTATCGGCCCCAACAATAGTAGATCCAAATCCAGACCCTTTTTTTGTGCTGCATCTACTGACATTGTCAAGGGATCTATTATTTAGTATTTTACTTGTTTGCAATTAACATATAAATAGATTATTATAGATAGAGACGATGATGCGTCATCTTTCTATGATTAATATTGATATCTAAAAATACATTATTCGGGATAGATTAAAACAAATATGGATTAAATTTATGTTTCGTATAGGAAGTTAGGAATCAAACATGGATAATAAGATTAACCTAATCAAATTGAAACAATATAGAAAAGATTAGCATGGCTCATGTATAAAAATAATATAATTTACACTCACATATTGAATGCTTATTTGAATTTCTTGATAGATTATAGTGATAAGGTATTTCGTCTTTAATTAGAAATCTACTATTCGGACCTCATTAATAAGGAATAGTTTTTTCTCAAGAGATAAAAAGAAAATATTTGGACACAAACTTTCACACCAAAGATTTTGTCTATTTATGATTTGAAATTTCATTTCAAAAGGCAATGATTTTCAAGTCATTTTCAACTAAGGATAAGGTCAAGAGCATTTCACTATGTAAATGGACACCACCACTACTCCTGCTTTATGTCTTATGCTGATGATACATGGTCGTTTAGTAGCTATGGATATGAGTTATGTCGATAGTAAATTGCGTATAAATAAATTATTCATTTATTAAATTAATAATATTGTTTGAATTGTAATTTAGAAATTCATATAACTAGTGTCTAATACACATATAAGTTATAACAAAATTTATGTATTATATTATATGTAAGGTATTAAATAGAATAACTAATAGTATATAAATAATTAAATCTTACCTAAAATAATATTTTCTTGATAACTATTTTTTATATTATTAATACGTACGTAGCTGTAATCAACTGTCAAATGTCCCTAACAATAACATCAAACACAATATGAGTAACTTTTTTGAGGAAAAAGTTTCTCAAAAATCTAAGTCCAAATCCAGACTCTTTTTTGTGCTGCACCCACTAACATTATCAAAGAATCTAGTTTTTAGTACAATTATTACAATCCCACTTTTACTTGATTGCAATTAACCTATATACAGATATATATAGATTATAAATAAAAGAATGTGATGTGTCATTTTTTTTATGATTAATATTGATATCTAATTTTTTGTTTAAATAACTGTAGAGGTTGAATGGTGTTGAAGACAATATTGTGAATGGTGAATAAAGCAAATTTAGGATTTAAAATTTCAAATGTCACGCAACTTCAAACAATAATATATATATATATATATATATATATATATATATATAACATAAGTTCTAAGCATAACGTATATGTAACTTGAGTTTTAACCATTAGCTGAGATTCATTGTTCATTTGGATGACATGATTAAAATTTACACATTTTCTTATACATATACATATATAAATATATATTGAATTTCAATCAAAACGTTCAAATATTGTAACATTCGCTCCAGTTTACATAAATTCGCATGTAGTGGTGGGATAAAACAGGCTAGCCAGCCATCATGGTTGGTGGCTAACCTATGACCATATAGTTGGGCGTTGAAAATAGTATTTGAGTTATAATTTAAAAATTCACATAACTAGTACATATACTCATAATTCAATAATGAATATATTCATATAGTATTATTTTGTGGATAGGTGCAATCGTAACTATCCATATATAACTTTAACCGACTACCAAGTACCCTAAAATTCCAACATCTTAAAAAAAGCATCCTAATCTAACGGTTCATATTCAAAGTCCTCATGATCCCCAAACAGTGGCCTTTAACAGCTCCATTGAGCATCTTCTCGTAGCTGCTTTTTTTATCCAGAACAACTCTTTAAGCCTTCTTCAATTTCATCAAAGATTACAACTCTATACTCAAATTGGGTCAGCATAATAATGGCTTCAATTCAAAATTCAATGGTTTTTTCTCATTTGAGGTGAGTTTTCTTGAGCACCCTTTTCTTTTTATTGCTTGAAAATAGCAAAGATCACTAGAAATTTGGTTAATTTTTGCCATTTTCTTTGACCCCATTTCATTTTAGTTCTAAGAATCTTGTAAAGTTTGTTCCTTTTTAGGTTGTGTGTAGTGGATTCTAGGAGCATCTTAGACCTAGATATTGTAAGTGTTTTCTTTTTTTTGTTTGTGTGTGTGTGTGTGAATTTGCTTGCTTTGGATAGTGTGCTTTTGTAGAAAATTGTGATTAAAAAAGTTGGAATCTTTTGGGGTGTGAGTTTAAGATTTAGGGAAATACTTCTTCCGTCCCAGTTTAAGTGTCACTTAGCTCTTTTCACGCCCATTAAGAAAAACAATGTTTAGTGTAGTGCTTATGTAGAAAATTGTGATTAAATAAGTTGGAATCTTTTGGGGTGTGAGTACAAGATTAGCGAAATACTCCCTCCGTCCCATTTTAAGTGTCACTTTAGCTCTTTTCACGCTCATTAAGAAAAACAATGTTCAGTGTAGTGGTTATGTAGAAAATTGTGATTAAAAAAGTTGGAGTCTTTTGGGGTGTGAGTACAAGATTGGCGACATACTCCCTCCGTCCCATTTTAAGTGTCACTTTAGCTCTTTTCACACCCATTAAGAAAAACAATGTTTAGTACAGTGCTTATGTAGAAAATTGTGATTAAAAAAGTTGGAGTCTTTTGGGGTGTGAGTATAAGATTAGCGAAATACTCCCTCCGTCTCATTTTAAGTGTCACTTTAGCTCTTTTCACGCCCATTTAGAAAAACAATGTATAGAGTAGTGTGAAAAAGAACTATTCTTTAATGTTAAGGGTATAGTTGGAAATAATTAACTACTTTAGTCTGGAATTCCTAAAGTAACAATTCTTTTGAGCTAAAGCGACAGTTAAAATGGGACGGAGGGAGTACATATTTAGATGGTACTAATACATTCAGTTTAAGAAACCAAGGCAGACAAATTCTGTATGCTATTGAATAAAATAAGATGATAGGATTTATTTGTTTATTGAAGGAGACAGGGTTTGAATGTAATATAGCAGGAATTCCACATTACAGAGAATTTACAGCTATAGTCCTGTAAGTATTCTCTGAGCTGTTGTTGATGCACATTATAAATGAAAATCTTGTTTTTATATTGTTTTGTTAATGTTATCAAAGCAATATTTGTAGATAAGCTTCGAAGGTCTCTTGGGGTTTAAGCGCAAAGTGTAGTTAAAAGCGCCTTAGTGTAGAAAGGCGCAAACGTATAATGTGTGTGTGTATACACATATAAGCTGTCATACTTGATTATTGCCTTGGATCTTACACTAAAGCGCTTAAGCTAAGCAAAGTGCCAATCCCATGTTGTACAGAGCTTCAGGGCTTAAGCGCACATTTGAGAATGTTGGTTTTTGTATGTCTCACTATCTTGAGCTTTCTTAAATTAATTTTCTTTTACAATGAAAAAAAGAGTACTGTTGGAGCTAAAATATTTAGAAACCCTTGAATGAACATAACTATATCACTGAAGACAAAATTATCTCATCAGAAATCCCAAACTTGCATTCTGTGAATGATCATTGCAACTTTTAGCTCCAATAGTTTTTCCCGTTACCCTTGTGCGCACCCAAAGGGTAGCGGCTGCGTGTTCTCTTGTCATAATAAAAATTGCTTTCCCGTTACATTGCGTTATGCGGTGCTTATATGGAAATTGTTGTTTTTACTTGATGAATGGAGAAAAGTAATAGTTTCATAAGTTGCTCTGGAATGTGTAGACTTGACTAGCCGATTATGAGCATATATTGGTATGGATGAAGTTACACGAATGGGTGTTTCTTCCTAGAAGTTGAATATTTCAGCTCATATAACAAGTCAAGCATTTTACTTCTTTTGCTTGCCATCTAATATAAGGCTTCACGCATAATTGTTTTTCATGTTCTCTTTCTTATTAGATCTGACCATGGTATGTATTTCGTCAATCAAACAACGACAAACTATAAATCAGATTTGTCCTCGCTAAGGTTTGCTAGAAAGTTTCCCTTCAGCTTCAAAAGTGGTAAAGGAATACTACGGGCTACATTATTATCAGGAGAAGATGATGTCTGGTCTTGTTTTAGCAACCAAGGTGCAGAAAATGGTTCTTTTGTCAATAATGGAGTCCAAAAAACTACAATTCAGCAACAACCTGACGAAATAGCTTTTGGAGCACCCGCTGCTGTAATAGCTCCAAACAGAAGTGGGTTTCTCTCTGGTGTTGATGAATTTGACTTGGATCATGTCGTTGAAGGATTCTCTTCTATTCCAGAGGCTATTGAGGACATTCGTCAGGGCAAGGTTTGTTTTCTCCCAAGACATGGACTTTTTTTGTTTTGTACATTTTCTAAAGTTTCGTACACGTCGAAACTTGTACATGCATTTCTCTTAGTAATTTGGGAAAAGACTTGCAGATGGTAATTGTTGTAGATGATGAAGACAGAGAAAATGAGGGTGATTTAATAATGGCAGCACAATTGGTGACAGCTGAAGCAATGGCCTTCATTGTAAAACATGGAACTGGAATTGTGTGCGTAAGTATGAAAGGTGAAGATCTAGACAGGCTTCAACTTCCACTAATGGTGCCGCCAAAGGAAAATGAGGAGAAACTCTCTACTGCTTTCACTGTTTCTGTGGTATGTCCGCTACTTTTTCTTTTTACTTCTAGACTATGTCGCTTGAACTCTTCAGAAACGTAACAGTGCGTGTCTGATCCTCCAAAAGTAGTGCATTTTTGGACGATCCGTCAAGGGTATGGCAACAATTTTGGAGAGTCCGAGCAATTTAGCTTCTAGAAGCTGCTATTCGGCTTGAGATTTTTTTTTCTTACTGTAGATCATGATTAGATTCCTCAAGACAAATCTTTTATTAAGAATAAGATGCGGATTGTGTGAGGGTAATGTTCATTAGGATCTATGGTTGCCCTTGAGCTGGTCCAAAAACAATTCTTGTCATATATCCATATTGGATCCATAATACTGAAAATCATCGATAGATTTGTTGAGTATATTTGTGATCCGAACAGAGTATAGAGAAAATCTGTTCTTTTAATGTTTGCTTAAGTGCCCAATGCCAACACTCATCTGAGCTAAGTCTTGTGCACTAAACTTTTCTTCAATATGTCAAATAGGTATGGAACTGGATCAGGGGCTCACAGTTTGTGCATAAGCATTTTAAGAGATTTTCTCAATCTATTGTTCATAGTCCTTGAAATAATGATCGAGAGCAGTTGTTTTTCCAGTCATATCACTTTGCTTTTGAGGCGTGAATAATCTTTTGATGACTTGTCATGACTGCAATTTGTAATTTGGTTGGAATTGCTCCGTGTTAAGAAGTCAAAAGCATATACTATTAGGGGCATGTTGCTCTGACAGTTGTTTAGTGCCCACAACTCAAATATTCTCAGCCATTGACACCAATTAGTTGGATCTGATAGGATGCAAAATATGGTACCACAACAGGTGTATCTGCACATGATAGGGCAAAAACAGTTTTGGCTCTAGCATCTGCTGATTCAAAACCCGAGGATTTCAACCGACCTGGACACATTTTCCCACTCAAGTATAGAGAAGGAGGGGTGCTAAAAAGAGCTGGCCATACTGAAGCTTCTGTTGATCTTGCTGTATTGGCTGGGCTGGACCCTGTTGCTGTTCTTTGTGAAATTGTGGATGATGATGGTTCCATGGCCAGGTTGCCGAGGCTTCGTCAATTTGCTGAGGCTGAGAACTTAAAGATTGTATCCATTGCCGATTTAATCAGGTAACGACTTGGATAAATGTATAATAGCATTAACAGCTTTCACAATTCTAATACTAATAATACTGCGCTTGTTAAAAAATAAAAGAAAGCTAATAATCCTGGATAACATCCTTCTAACATGTCAAAGAAGAAATTGATGAATTTTTTAGATGCTGCTGATTTAGAGAAATTGATGCATTTCAAAAAAGTTAATTCAAATGAGATTGTACTCATGAAAGCAACCTAAAATCCTTATGATTAGTATTCTGGTTATTAACATATCAGCTCGTCCAAGCAACCCCCAACCATCAAAGTAAAAGTGAAAAGAAAACCTCCGTCAAGGAAGAATGACGCAATTTGGCTTTCAAAGTTAATTCTGGACATCAGTTTATTGGTTTGTTTCCCCGAAAAAAACTTCATACACTCAGAAACTGCATAAGGAGAATATTCAGGGATTTTGCTTAAAAAGAAGTTATTTAAAAACTTGTTAAGAAAATCGTACTTTAAGAAAAAGTGGTATATATCCAAGTAGTGATCATCTAATAGTTGTAGATTTGACTGACGGTACTGTGTTATAAAATGGGACTAGGGGGTACCTATTATTGCAAGTTGAAATCCCTTTAGCAAGATAGAAAATGGATAACTCTCACTTGCTCCTTTAGTATGAAAGACACAATTTTCCTTATTGCTTGGTGTTTGGTTATGCCAATTCTTTAGTACTAGGAAGATTCCGAGTGGATGAGAATTGATCTAATTGTCATTTCCCTTTGGAGAATAAAATAAAATAAAATGTGTCTTTCTAATGTCAGGATTGGCTTATCCTCAATTGCATGATTCTGAATCTTTGATTTATATTATGAGTTGACAATATTCATTCAGCATAGACGTCAACATGAGCAAGGAGAAACATGGTTGAAAGGGCAATATGATGATTTATGAGTTAGGCAAATTGAATAGGCTTTATAGGTCATGCATAAACTGGACAAGTCTAAACCTTTCCAGTTTCCTGAAGTGTAGTTGTTCTTAAGATAGCGAGACTAACCACTTGTTCACGAATATCTACTTTAAGAGAGTACTTTGTAAAGCCAACTATTACTTATTTATGTCCTGACTAGTCTTGCGTCAAATGAGAAGAAGTATGACTTCTGTATCCTTTGGCAGGTATAGAAGGAAAAGAGAGAAACTGGTAGATCTCGCTGCTGCTGCACCTATACCAACAACGTGGGGGCCTTTTAAAGCCTACTGTTTTAAGTCTGTTTTGGATGGAATTGAACATATTGCCATGGTCAAAGTAAGCAAAGTTGTGATTAGAGGACTGAATAAATTTGCTTCTTTCATAT